>NC_081317.1:49016149-49319180 GCF_026419965.1 Kogia breviceps | reverse complement strand
TTTCTTTACTTTGGCAGTTGAAGAGAGCTATAACCAGTCCTGTGTAAGCTGTGTATATTGTTTGTTTTGTTCCATTTCTGTCATTTCTTTTCTAACTTCAAATAGTTGTCTCACATACATGTATTTATCTGTATTTAGGTGATAGCTTAAAATGAATTCTCTGAAGATTTCTGAGGCCATCACTCTAAGCTGCTTACTTTTTCAAGTACACTGCCCTGTGAATTCTAGCCACTTTGGTCTTTCCAAATCCTCAACTCTGTCTTCTTAATTTAGGAGGCCCAGCAAGTTCTGAGCTTTTTCTAATTTCACCATTACCTGGAAACTGTCTACAGATTATAAGCTGAGGCAAATGTTGGGCTCATCAGGTTTGTTTCCCCCCCTCTCAGAGATCATTGCCCTTCACTACTTGGTATTCAGTGTCTGAACAACCATTGTTTATATATTATCTTGTTTTTATTTATTTAAGAGAGTAGTATGAAATCTGATCTCCTTTGCCCCAACTTGTCTAGATGTGAAAGTCCACATTCTTTTGTTTTGTTTTGATAATATGAGAAATTAGCCTGTTGTGTCAAGCTAGTAAAATTTTGAAATATCTTTATTATATCAGGTAATACTAACTGAACTTAAACATAATACCTAATCTATATGACAGGAAGTTCTTAGAATGTGTCTTGGCATATATGAACCATCATTAGGTCTCAATGAGATCTAATTCAGAAGCCATGCCTTAAATAATTTGTATATTTTTGAAACGTTTGTTTAGAACATTTGCTTAAATATTTATTCTTTTATTCTCTCTTGAGTGAAACTGAACTAACATCTGTTAAAGGAAAAAGTTAGAACTCTCTGATTTCCTATATCCAAACAGACTTAATTTCCAATTCCCAGAACTCTGCTCTCTTGGTTATAAATGTTATCAGATCAAGATGATTCCATAATATTACAAAACAAAATTGCAATTGAGAGTCCAAATTAACTGTTTGGTTGACAGAACAAGAATAAAGGCATTTTTAAAGGGACAAGGATTATACAATAATGTATTTTTATACTATAATAATATACATATATAAAAACATAATATGTTATTAATAGATACAGCAGAAAGTTAAAGAGACTTTCTATCATCTTTCCTGGATGGAAAGATTTGAGGAAAATTTTATGTATTTTTTTATGTCTGCTAAATTTTGAACATTATTTTTCTCTATTGTAAAGTTTGTTACTTTAAAGCAATTACATATACAAGTGTGTGGACTGGATTTTTACTGCGACCATGTGTTCAGCTGAATTTGTGGATAAAAATAAAATGGAGCCAGTACACTTGCTGCATGCATATTTCCCCTACATCCACTTTTGAAAACTCAGCCCATTGGTCATGTAACAGTTCAAGGGGCATCAAAAGCAGTTTCAAGTCCAGAACTGTTGATTTTGAAAAGTAAAAAGGAATGAGGAGAATCAAAGGTACTAAACTAGCCAGAACAACAGATGGTTATAAGGAAACAGATGCAAAAGACTTGCTTCCTCATCTGATTTTCACCCAAGACTTTAGAACAAGAAAACTGGGTTATATTGCAAGATTCATGCTAAAAATAGGTCCTACATGAGAATTTCCATTGCTGGTATATTACTAGAGAAACTAGCTTTGGCAGCTCTGGGGAAAGAAGAGACTCCATGTTTCCTCAGGGCCTATATAGCAGGATTGCTTTTCTCTATAGTCTGTTGAGCAGCCAACATGACTCCAATGAATTCTGGACTTATTCCCTGAAAGAATGCCAAGTATGTTAAATAAGCTTCACATTGGGAGCATCTAAGATCGAGTGATCATAACATCATTAGATTTAAAATGCTCATGAGGCCAAGTTCTAAAGGAAACAACAGAAAATCATCAGACTTTTTAAAATGCCAACTGTGAGAGAGGACAAAGTGATTTAAAGAATGCTTATAAGAAGCATGATGTATGCAGGATTAATCACAAGAGAAAACAAAATAGGAAAAAACTTATCAAGCAACTAACAGGGAAAGAAGAAAGAATACGATGTAATGTATTGTATTAAAATCTATCTGTATTAAAAAAAAAAAAGGTCCAGTGAGGTTTTAGGGACCACATAAAATTTAGAGAGGTGTTGAAATCTACAAAGAATAACAAGGAAGTTAGGTAAGCAGCTGTCTCATTGAAGTCAAAAAGGTTAGCTAATATCTGCCAGTTAAGAACTTAAAAGGGTGGCTTAAACTCTCCCTCTATTACTTCTTTTCTGATTGGGTTTTAGGGAAATCTGTATTTGTGGATAAAGTCTGATCTGGATCAGCCCAGGTGGTGGCCCATATCCTATAACTTTAGAATGATTGGATTAACCTCATTTCCTACAACCCCAAAAAGGACAAATCCCATGAGACTCAGTTGTAAGCCTCCTTTTAAAAATGTTAACATAACTTTTAGTTCCACCTCTCTTCATTTGTAATTAAGATGAATAGATTCATATTTAGATAGTTTTTCCTCGTTGCTAAAGGAAATCAGTTTTCTAAAGTAAAGCAAAAGGTGTTTTGATGAAGTTGAAGTACAAACTAATCAACTGTTTTTTAAGTATACATAAAGGCCAAAAAGAATACATCTTTGCTGGGGAAAAGCAATGGAGGTTATCAGCCAAACAAACCACAAACAAACAAAAAACAAAACTTAAAAAACAAGAACATGCAGCCAAGGCATATTTGGTCCCTGAGTGATTAAAGGAAGACACATGAAGGTGGTAGTTGGGTGTGGGGGTGGGGCGTGCTTATTGGAAGAAAGGAGTTCAGGAAAGAACATAAGGAAGAGAATTCTTATTTATCTCACTCTCTCCTAGTAAAATCATTTGCTGTTTCCCTCTGTAGATGCTAAAGAAATGGGGAGGTGGTATGGAGATTTAGAGCTTTGATATTCAAATGTAGTCTGAGAACTAGCAGCATGGATATCACTTGAGAGGTTGATAGAAACAGAGAATTCGGGCTTCCCTGGTGGCGCAGCGGTTGAGAGCAGGTTCAAACCTTGGTCCAGGAAGATCCCACATGCCATGGTGAAATTATGCCCCTGAGCCACAACTACTGAAGCCCACGTGCCACAAATACTGAAGCCCGTGCCTCTAGAGCCCATGCTCTACAATAAGAGAAGCCACCACAGTGAGAAGCCCACACACCACAACAAAGAGTAGCCCCCGCTCTCTGCAACTAGAGAAACCCGCACACAGCAACAAAGACCCAACGCAGCCAAAAGAAGAAATAAATTAAATAAATAAATTTTTAAAAAAATAAAAAATAAAATAAAACGGGGCCTGTGAACCCCCCACTATGGGCACGGGTGAGAGTTCACCAGGCATTTAACAACTCATATGGCAGGGAAACTGCAATGGGTTCTCAGTGGTCCCCACAGTGACCAGAGTTAACCCTTTAGTTGCTGGATCATAGGAAGGACCAGGGGACAGTGTGGTGAGGGACACTCAGGACAGTTGCTATTTATTTACAATATTGATATAATATTGTAACAAGCCATTGGACTGTACCTGTGTGCATCATATGACTGGCAGCCTGTCTGTGGGCTTTCTGTGAAGATTAAATGAGATCAGCAGATGAATGAATAAGTGAGTGCATGAGTGTGAGTGACTGGGCACCACGCACTGTGCTCATGAGTCAAGAATGCTCTCATCGGGCTTCCCTGGTGGCACAGTGGTTGAGAGTCCACCTGCCGATGCAGGGGACGCGGGTTCGTGCCCTGGTCCGGGAAGATCCCACATGCCGCAGAGCGGCTGGGCCCGTGAACCATGGCCGCTGAGCCTGCGCGTCCGGAGCCTGTGCTCCGCAACGGGACAGGCCACAACAGTGAGAGGCCCGCGTAACTCAAAAAAAAAAAAAAAAAAGAAAGAAACAGAGAATTCATGCCATATTCTAGACATACCAAGTCATAAAATCAGTAAGATCCCTTAGTAACTTGTGGGCATATTTAAGTTAGAGAAGTGCTCATTTCAAGCAGAGGCTCTGTCAGAAAAACCTGGGTTTGAATTCCCGTTCTACAGATTATTATGTAACCTTGGACGAGGTATATAACTTTTCTGATAATTTGTTTCTGCAAGAAAAATGGGGATAATAATAGCACCTAACTCGTGAATGTGTTAGTTTAAATGAAATATAATGTGAAAATTACCACAATGCCTGGCATATCAAACAAACTCTATACAAGCTGGGTAGCAGGACAACTGACTTGGGTGAAATGATCAGAACAAGGTTAGAAAATATGTAAGAGATAAAATTCACTCTTTCCTTCTCTGTGTTACATTTACTGATCTTATATCTGGTGTTGACATGAACCCTTCAGTGGTAACTAGTTCATGCTATGTTCAGGCTCTGGCTATAAAGCAAGAGTAATTCATTTAAAACAAAAGTCATATTTGGCTATTTGATCATCTAAGTCAGATCAGCTGCTCAATATAATGAAATAATTGGGCAGATGTTGGTCATTGAAATAACAGAAAAAATTAACAATAAAGAGAGCTGATGATGTCAACAGCTGTTATAGCCTTGCTTAAATGAAAAAGCTGAGCGAAAAGGTAGAAAGTAATAGCATGGTTGTTAGAGAGCCTGTCTAAAAGCAATAAAGGCTGTTGCTATTCTGAATCTCTGAGGTACCTGTAATATTATATCTCCAGCTACTTCACTCTTTGCATTTGCAAATTCTATAACATAATTTTGGTACTTCCTTTGAAAGTATAGGAGAAAACTCTGTTTCATTGGTCCATAGCTTTAAGATTATTCAGTTACTGTAGGTTCCAGCCAAAGTTACAGTTGCTACTGAATCTTGGCCAGTCCTTGCTAGCCATAGAAAATTTTAGAGGGTAACATATACCTGCATTTATATATGCATGCCCAAAGAACCATCTTCATCAAAGTAGGTAATCCCCTTTAACTAACTTTGAAGCTTGGAGAGTTGTAATACAGAGAGATAACTGGTGATACTTCTCTGACTTAAAGGTAATGAAACCATGCTGGTGGTCAGCTTGTCAACAGATATTATAGCAAGATATAACTAAATCTCTTGGGTCTCCATTTTCTTCATTTGGAAAATGAAGGTTGATAATTTCACCACAGAGAATTTTTATGGGTCTAAAATAAACGAAATGTAAAACTACCTAAGTGTTTATTAAGGTAGGAATCCAGTAAGTGTTAGTTTTCCTCCACTTTCAGCAAAGCAGACTGTTTCATATAGATATGTTATATAATATACACTGTATTTTAAACTGGAAATATTGAGCAAAATATACAGTGCAAGTTTTATGACATACCTATGTAAGACAGGTAGCACTTTAACACATCTGTTTCTGCTTTAATTCCTAATTACCCATGTTATTCCATCTCATAAATGAACACTGATAACCAAAAACCTTCTGGCACAATTTGTCAACTAAATTAACAAATTAATTTACTAATCTTAAACTGAATTTCAAAAAAAAAATCCCTTAGGTTTCTCCTACCCATGGATGATGATGTGAGTCATTGACAGAACTACTAACCTCTTTCTGCCTATTCTAACTAGGCAGAGTTTTTGGCTATCTTCAAAAATTAGAGTGCTTAAGAGCAAATAGAAAATTCAGGGAGACTTATTTCACACAAAGATGGTGAACATATGGAATAAAGTGCTAACTTAGACCAGCAGAGCAGATAATATAATTTAGTTTAGCAGTAAAAAATTTATTTCTAAAGGAAGGTGAAGATGGCAGTAAGGAACTAGAGAGAATTGATGCCAGTGGCTTGGAGGATGTCAGATAAACCTAGATGAAGAAGGTTCTTTAATGCTCACATGGCCTCTCCCCCACCTCTGGCTTGGTATTCTTTATGTCCTTAGGATCTTTTAATTTTGTGGAAACGAATATAACTGTGACTAGCTTAGCAAAAATTGCTGCTGTATACCATAATGCATGCTATAAACCATGAGGGGATCTTAAAGTGCATAATCGGGCTGCATATGGCACTGTTAATTTCTATTACTGACTCTAAAACCATGAGGGAGTTAGTGCTTGCCTCACTGCCTCACTGTTCTACAAGAATGATTTTTGATAGTTTCCCTTTGCACAGCTTTTCTGCAAAGTGTTTGTCTTTTAGAAAGGCCAAAAGGAACTTCTCGGCTTTTTAAAAAATCTGTGCAAAACTGCCAAGCTGCTCTGGGCCCTGCCCCCTGCAGTCCCCAGTTTGCTAGGCTTCTTTAAGAAGGTACAGGTATCTGTTCACTCAGAAAGAAATAAGCCTTCTTTTGGGATTTGGGAATTTATAAAAACACCAACTATCTCCTTCATACCAAATGTAGAACATAATATGAAATTCTATCCATGAAGATTCTTTTGAGGATGGCAAAGTTAAATAAGAAGGTGAATATTAGAAAAAAACTAAATTAGAAAAATTAGAAAAAATATATATATATAATATATATATATATAATATATATATATGCTCCTATAAAAACAAATTTTGCTGTGTTCTACCATATGATTCTGTATTCTTTAATGGAACTTTGATTGAAATTATGTCCGTCATCTGGTTTCACCCAATAATTTATAAATTTTTAAATTCTGCTTTTACTTTTGGGTTTCTTTGGGTTTGAAACCTCCAAATGCTTGTCAGATTCAAGAAACCAACCTTCTAGCCAACCTCTCAAATGAATCATTGACAGCACATAGGCTTTGGAATCGGTAAACCTGGCTTAGGTTCTTAAAGATATCACATAATAAGTATATGATATAGAGTCCCCATAATCTTTCTACATCTTTGTTCTACTATCTAAAATATCTAATTATGGGTTAAAGGGGATTAAACAAAAGAATGATTGTATAGTGCTTAGCATAAGGCAAAATGTGCAGTAAATCCACAATGATTTTGACTGTGTCTACTTTTGCATTTTTTTTTCCACAAGAAAGTGACTGTCACTTCCAAGCAGTTTTAGGCAACCTACAAAAGTTGGTTTGCCCCCAAACCAGTCAATATTTTAAGACTGAATCTCCTTATATTATAGGCTCAGTAGAGCTAAAGTATTTTCAGTAAGGCTTCATTAATTACCAACACAATATCAGTAATTAAGTACCTCGATCTTTTGTGATTTAATCTTTTATGATATATGATTAGATGATACTAGTTAAGATTATTAGTACATTTTAAGTTATTCTGTTTTCCCATAAAATAATGTTGCATAGATTTATAATATTCCTCTTTTCTCTCAGTTTTTCATTCTTAAATTCAAATGGTTATATTAAGAAACCACTGCTCTTACTTCTTTCTTGATATACAGGTTCATAACAATTTCCATTGAACAGCTCACCTTGATGTGCAGTAGACAGTGTACATCAATATATTTAACTCAGTATATTTAAAAGTTAGTAACTCCCTATTGAGCACCTAGCCCACCTCCTCATTTATCTATTGGCTAATGGAATTCTTTTTGTTTTTTTAAGAAGCATTCATTCAACAGATTCATCCAACCAAATGAAGCTAATATGATATGCCAAAACTGTACTGGATGTTGTAGATATAAAAACGAACAGGATAGAAACCGTCTTTGCCCTCAAAGACCTTACATTCTAAAGGGAGAGAGAAGTATAAAAAAAAAAAATCACAACTCAGAATAACAAATAATCCAGCCAAAGCATGATATTTCTGAAAGATTTATTGAGATATAATTTACGTACCATAAAATTCACTTGTCTAAAGTGTGCAGTTCAGTAGTGTTTAATATATTCACAGAATTGTACAAACATAACTATAATCTAAATTTACAATATTTTTTGTCACTTTCCATTGACCACTCCATCCCCCTCATCCTAGGCAACCATTAGTCTTCTTTCTGTTTCTATATATGCTCCTATTCAGTGCATTTCATATAAGTAGGATAATAAAATATGTAGTTTTTTGTGACTGACTTTTATCATGCAGCATAATGTTCTCAAGTTTCATTTATGTTGCAGCATTTACCATTACTTCATTCCTTTTATTTTCAGATAATTTTCCATTAAATGGATATACCAAATATTTGACACAGCGATTTTGAATTTCCTGAATCAACTTGGACACTCATGAGCATATGTACTTTTGATGGTGTATGTGCACTGTTTTTCTTTTAATTGCCCAGCAAAGTCTCTTCCTTAAGGTTCATGATGCTCCAATCTTGTCAAGGATTTAAAAGATTCATAATACCCATTGCTGTTGATAATATAACTTGATACGTACTTTTTGGAGGCAACTTGACATTACAAACCACGTTATTAAATGTTCTTGGTCTTTTGGTATACCTTAACGAAATTATTTGAAATGTATAAAATGGTATGTACAAAAATATATCTGGTAGTGCCGTTTGGAAGGGTTTAATACTGAAAACCAATTCTCTACAAAATCAGATTGCTTACAAAATACAAATGTATAGTCATAGAGGCGATATGCCTCAATAATGAAAATGACAATGTAGATCTCTATTTGTCCACCTGGAAAGTTCAGATACTTTAATGAAAAAAATAAGCATACAGATAATGCTCACAGTAAAATCACATATTAAGGGCACATAGATACATAGATTGATATCTTTAGCTGGCTAGCTAGTTAACTAGCTGTGTTCTTATGTATAAATGGAAGGTTAATGAGTGTACGTGGGGTTGGTGCGGTTGTTGGGGGAGGGGAGTAGCATTAACCAATAAGCTTAATTTATGATACACATACAGGGGTGAAAGATAGGACATTGGGTCTGTGGAGGTGGAGTTAGGGCATTGTAACTTAAGCACACACACCCTGCCCTTCCCCTACACATACATAGAGCTGTAAGGCCATTAGAGAGCATGCAGACTTTGATGAAAAGACAGAGGAGGACAAAAAATAAATACATAAATGACTGCAGTTTCTGAACTTGTAGTTGACTATTATGATAAAGGCTAGGAAGCAAGCAACAAGGATACCTGGAGCATTATGCATTGCTTGGCTAGAATGTCGACTCCAGACTGCTTACAGACAACTAGCATATCACTGGGAGCCTCTGCATGCTACTAGTGGGAGCAAACACAGAGCAACTCACCTGGTGTATGTGGGAGCGAAACCCTCTCAAAAGGAGGCTCAGGAAGCAAAAGGGGCAATTCTACCTCTGTCACCCAGGATTCGAGACAAGTGTGAGCTCCTCGGAGGCTGGGAATTTTCAGTAACAAACCTGTCTGTTAAAGGTCCATAGGGGACTGTCGGGTACATCAGGCCACTGGCTCAAGAATGCAAATTGGTTTTGCCCAAAAAGGCAAAGATCACCTCTAACAGGAAGATAATTTACAGGTCTGAAAATCACATCTACCTCAAGTTTGAGTCTGGCAGTTCTCAACTCAGAAGGCGAGTAAGTAGGGAAGCCGAAGAGAGCAGTTAGGAAATGGGCTTCCTGACAGGTGTCCCTGCTCTTGTGGAGCAAAACTTTGTTTCTGGATAAGAGTTTAGGGTATGCAAAACCAAGGGAGCTGAAGAGTGTCAATTATTAAGATTTTGAACGTGAAAGAGATGTTAGAGGAGTTATATTTTAAGAATTTACTATGTGTTAGGCAAAATTCGAATTCCCTTGTATGTATCTATACACGTAATCCTTATACCACCCTACAAACCAGTTATTACCATGATTCCCATTTTATAAATAATGGCCAACTATGGTGAGGTAAGGTGATTTGTCCAAGGTCACATAAACAGAGTTAGGAATAAGATTCAAAGTGTAGATCTTCACTGAACTTTATTGAAAAACAAAATGAAAAGAAAAGAGAAGACTGGTACTTAACGTTTTAAATGCATGTGTTCAAAAAAAAATGCATGTGTTCAACTTACCTATAATAAGCAAACCTATCATTTATTTGTCATAGTTTTTACTTGATTGTCCCACTGTATTTAAGAATATTTAAGGTAAGTTTAGTGTTAATGTATTTCAGAGGTTAAATGTACACACAATATTTCCACTTACAAAATGGTAAGCAGATTCTTTTAGAAACATATTCTTCAAACAGAGAGGATGTAGTGGATGTAGCTCTATAAACTGACCAATGTTCAAAATACTTTTCTCAGCCTGCTACTTAAATTGTACCCCTACCTTGTCCTTCACGATGTCTAGATTGGGTTTTACCAGAACCACAGTCCAGCCCTGCCTTCCCCCAAGATTGGGTGTAGAATGAAGAGTCCAGAAGTGTTGTCTGTCATTGTGTGCCTTTAAGCCATTACAGTGCACTCACAGCCCAAGAAAACCCCGAGGTTCCTGTCTCATCTTCTCAAGAAAGTCCTACAAACTTTACCTTTCAACTTATCACTTCACTCAGGAGCATCCCATGATTTGAGGAACATAGCTTTGCATTTTGGCTTTTCCTTTTCAAGGTCCCCTTAGGATTTGGTTAATTAGTTTCATTCTTTCTAAACCCGAACCATAATGCCACCTTGCCAGGAGCTTCTCTTACATTTAGATCAATGCTTCCATCGTAATACCTGCAATATAATCTCTGCACATGGAATTTCCCAGTGTTCCCAAATACTCCATATTTTCCTCCCTCCCTCCCTTCCCTCCCTTCCTTCTTTCCTTCCTTCCTTCCTTCCCTCCTTCCTTCCTTCCTCACCCTCTCTCCCTTTCTCCTCTTCCTTCTCTTTCATTAACATATAACATTCTTTGTTACAGTTACCAGTTCTTCTGCTAAAATTTCTTACCATACTTCTCTGCCTAGAAAACTTACATATATTTTTATATCTCAGTTGATCTCTGAAGCTGATTTCAATCTCTTCAATATTTTCATTTCCAAATAATAATTATATTACATATTTTTGGTGTGTCCTACCTCCATTACATAAATTCCCCTTGCTCTTAATCTATGGAAAGTGAGATTTCATATCTTATGCATTTTCATATTCAACAAACTGGCTAGAAAAGTATGTGATACATAGTAACTATTTAATTTCTTTCTTAATGAATAAATGAATGTCAATCAATCATGAAGAATTATGATTATTAGCATCACCCAAAATTCTGGCCCAAACATAATACCTTTTTTGTATCCAAATAACATGAATCTCTGTTCTCAATTATATTGACTTAAATATTCACATCACATTAACTCCAGAGAAGGACTCATGTTTACAATCCAGAGTATTCAGAGTGCATTGATGTATGCTTAAGGATACACAAAATTGAGAATGCGACCTGAAAAATGAAAACAGAGTACTCCCCACCAAGTGTCCATTATGCAAGACATTATGAATGAGAACTCTAGAGGAGTAACATATTTCCCACATAAATGATAAAGTATTATGGTTGACTCTGATCCCCAAATGAGATATATGGAGTTTACTATTGATAATTATAACTTTTAATTTCACAATTATATGTGTAGCAGTTATGTTATGAAAGTCATATGGTCCCTTTGTACACATAACACTTGAAGAGTAATTTATATTTTTCTGAGTGTTTTTCATAGGTGGTTCTTAAATAAGATGGTCTTTATGAGGAAGATAAACAGAAACCAACTACCATCCTAATCACTACAATAACAAGTACAGAATTCATGCTGGCCAGGGCTTTTAACAGCACCCTGAAGTCCATAGGTTGCTGAAATGTTTGCTTCTGACAGGAACGGAAACATATTTAATCACTATACTTAATAATTTATTAGGGCCATATGATCTTCACCATTATGCATGTGGAAAAAGCAAAAGGCACTGACAAGATGGAGAACTTAGCTTAGCCATCTGGCTCCCTTCCTGGAAGTAGAAACTAGAGAAGCTATAAATGCAAGCATGAAGCATGAATTTGAGAAAGGGACACAAAAAATAAAGAGCCACTGGGAAGATCAATGACTGTTAGGAGCTGATATTGGTGGTGCTCTGGCTGTAAGATGGGTAGAGAATGTCGTAGTCTGCTCACGTTGCCATAGCAAAATACCACAGACTGGGTAGTTTAAATAACAGACATTTATTTCTCCCAGTTCCAAAGGCCAGGAAGTCCAATATCAAGGTGCCAGTCAATTCAGTTTCTGGTGAGAGTCTCTTCCGGGTTTCCAGACAGCTGCCTTTGAGGCTGTGTATTCACATGACCTCCTTTGCATGTGCAAAGAGAGAAAGAGATCAAGCTCTCTGGACTCTCTTCTTATAAGGAAACTAATCAAATCAGATCTGGGCCCTACCTTTACGACTTTATTTAACCTTAATTACTTTGGGAAAGGCTCTAACTTGAAATATATTGTCACATCTGTAGGTAGGGCTTCAACATTTAAATTTTGTTCAATTGAGAGATACAAACATTCACTCCATAACAAGGAAAAACTTCTAAATTCTTTTCTTGTATCTCCCCTTATTGGCTTGGAAAAATTGAAGCTGGATTTTAGTCGGATTTGAGTCACTTGCAGTTGAGAAAAAAATACCTTAACTGATCCATTGAATAATTCTGATTCTTGTAAATTCAAATTATTACAGTTACCCTGAATCCCGTCTATTTGATCATTTTACCCTCTTCTGCCCTATGCATTAAACAGTTACATATCCTAAAAAGGTGTAAAAGGTTTTTTATAGAGAATGTATAGCAAATCATATCTACAAAAAGTTACATGAGAATATGACACTCAAAGCCTCACTATGTGTTTTCTCTTTAACAACATTCATGCTTTAGTTTTAAATTAATCAAATGTTTCTTCTAACATCCCTGTGAATACAAAAGTATTGAAAAAAGAGAAACAAAAAGTACACGATAATGTCTTTCTATGAGACATATTTATTAGTTAAATTGCTTAGCCTATGTATACTCTTTCTGGCATACCACCCAAGATAAGTAAAATGTCTCTGAGCATCAAAGGTCTACCTTAAGTCCAATTCCTCCTTGAGCCAATCTGCTATTTAAATTCCTTCTGCTTTCTCCATTTTTCTTTCAGAGTATGATATTTTTTCCTGTCATGTTCCTATTTGTTGTTCATAAATTCCAAGGCATAACCAGTGCATGCACATCACAATGTTTTTATGATAAGAGGGGTTTAGTGCCAGTGCAAAGATTTATGACACCATATATTTTTTTTACTTGCTATTAGTCACACAGGCATTTTAATGTAGAGATTAATTTTTAATAACTCTTCTATTTGCATCTCTGGACTTACTGACTTGAAACATGGTGGTGGTAGTGATCATGAAATATTTTTATAGTCAAAGGAACTTTAAATAAGCCTTCCTCATAAGACTACACATTTCTTATAGTCATATTCACTGAGCTGAAAAATGCTTTGTTGTTTGAAAATGATCAGAGTGGACATATTATGTGAATGATCAAAACTCTACTTAATTTTGAAGAGGCTGTGTAATATATTCATTTGACAATGGGAAGAAAGAAAGTTATTCTGTCTTTTTTTGTACTTAAAAACATATGCAAAAAAATTGCAAACGACTACAGCTTAGTAAGACCCAATTTATTTAAGAATGTGAAGATACCATGGTGTACCTTCTTTCATTATACTCACTCAATCAAAAACTAGCTCCTATTGTTTTTGAAAGTTACAATAATAATATGTGGGTAAATAAAACAATCAAGACCCTACTAGCAATGTATTATTAAATTTACTTCTCAGTGGAATTCAAAAAGGAAAATTTCTATTTAAATGGAGAAATAAATATGAAGCAATTAGAAACCAGTGTACACACACACACACAATTGTCATGAACACTTTTTAAAAAGCTCTGAATGTCTAAATATCTAACAACTGAGATTGATTAATGGTGCATTCATGGAATGACATATTATTTAGTTATTCCAATAGAGACCAAAGGATAATATTAATGACACAAAAAAGTACTAATATTTTAAGTTAAAAAGGATCCACGAGTAAAAAAACTGTACTTGAAAGGAAGAATGTATATACATGTGTGCAGAAAATGCTATCATAATCAATTATAGTATGTTAATAACTCATCACTTGGTGATGTGATTGCAAATGTTTTTATTTCACTTTTACTTATCCATACTTTCCATATGAATATTGGATAAATTACCTTAAATGATATATACTTATAGACATCTTGACAGATATACAAATAAGATACAATAAATCCTTACACTTGAGGAGCATGAAAAGAATAATGATCTACATGAACTTGCACAGAATTCGAATAAACTCCTTCAAGAGGAGTCTTCCTTCTGTAGTATTATTAAGTTTGGTTATTTGGACCAACCTTCATGCTCTATAAAGCATGGCAACTAGGAACACTTAACAAAATATAAACAAATCATCCTAAAAGCATAATGTAGTTACTAGGTGCTATGAACTGCATTTTGTCCCCCCAGAATTCATATATTGAAGCCCTAGCCCTCAGTATGATGGTATTTGGTGATGGGGCCTTTGGGAAGTGCTTAGGTTTAGATGAGATCATCAGGGAGGAGCCTTCATAATGAGATTGGTGCCCTTATAGGGAGATACATGACAGAGCTATCTCTCTGGTTTATGGGAAAAATGTATTTAAATTAATTAATATGTTCCAACCCTTTCTGGACAATTCATGCTTTAAAAAGCTCTCCTAATAATAACAGGCTGTTTAAACCTTTTTAGAATATTCCCCTCAAATTAAGAAAGTAAGTGAACTTAATGATTAACATATTTTTGTGCAATTAAGGGGGTGTCCAATTCATTGCTTTGAAACATTTTAAATTATCTTCTAACCTAGTCATTAAGTGAAAGGTCATTAAAAATAATTTTTATGCCATACCGTGTCATGTAATTCAGTTTTCAAAAGCTGAGCAAGTTAGCAATTATAAAAAAAGTCTATCTCCGTATGCCTTTTAATATTTCTATCTACTTTTTACAAAAACAAATACACTTACTGCTTTTATTAAAATGGGTAAGTGGGATAGAATTGATTCAAACCCTGTTTCATGCTACCAGTAATTAATATTCATGAACTGATAAATAATGAAGATATACAAAGTTCAATATATATCATCAAAAAATAATTTCCCCCAGATTACCTTTTTATATATATTATTTATGTGTCAAAATATGTAATATATTTATATTCTTTGGATTCATTGGCTATGCTTTGTAAATGAAATGGTAATTTAAGTTACAAAAATTTTATTTTAATAGTATCTTACATCATAGAAAAATTTTTTAAATGACTGTCCATATTATTGTTTCAGGGAATTAGGATCAGATGACAGATACTGTGACAGAGCCTTTAATGGATTTTATCAGTGGAATCAGTGTTTCTAACATACATGTAGGGAAAAAAATTCTGTGTTAAGATTTGAAACTTTGTCTTGCTTTTGTAAACCTTCCTTCAAGAGCAATTCATTCTTTGACAATAAGCAATTCCATCACCAAATTTACAATAAATATAAATTGAGGACCACTAAAAGAGCCTCCCTAAACCAACATATTTCAATGCATGTGTGTTGAGGTGAGAGTGAGGGAATTTTTAAAAGGAAATGCATGGATTCATGATATGTGAGGGGGTTTTGTCTTTTTGAAAAATGGGAAAAAGAATGTTTTGAAAGGAAGAAGAGGGACCATTCTTACACCAGTTATCGGACAAATCAAATTTAGAAAAGAACACTATGAAAGTTGAGGATTTGAAAATTGATTCCCTAAATATTCACATGGCAATATTCACATGGTACAGTACCCCAGTGTGAAGACTTGCTCTAAAGGTTAAGAAACACTCAGGGCTGTTTGTACTTGCAATTTATGTTAAGAGAGACTGATTAGCAGTCATACTTTAGGCCAATGTTTTTCAAATTATGGGTCTTTATTATGTCATTAAATTGGTTTGGTGAGTCTCACGTAAGTATATTTTAATTAATTATGACAATTTAGAATAGAAAATATCAAAATACAGAGCTTATCATAGTAAGAGTAAGCATTGTTTTGGGATGTTACTGATTATATATATATATATGTGGGTGTGTACACAGGCACATACATATAGATGTATATATTGGATTATGTTGTGAAGTGTATTTCTTACTATGTATAATATTAAAAACTATAAATGCTAGTGCCTGGTGCTGTAGGCAATAGAATATAGACTAATGTTCAGTTTTCATCATATGGCTATGGAATTCCTCTCAAAATACATTTCTTCTTTTTATCTCTCTCTCTCTCTCTTTATATGCCAAATGCCCCAAAACTGAAATTTAAATGACCTGACCTTAGAGCTAATATACAGAAAGGGTTATCAGAATCCCATTTCTCAAGGACTAGTCTACCTAGTTGATGCTTTTAAGATGATCTTAGTGGCAAGAAAAAATGGATTGAGAAAATCAAATGAGGTTCTTGAGACAGGTCAAAATTTTACAAACAGCAGAGTAAGTTGAAGCAAACCTCATAACACAAGGTCACTTGGTTTTATGTCGCATGCTATTTAAAAATCTCCTTCATATGTGTATGTTTGCAGGACTTTTCAGTGGTGATGACTGACAATGACTAATTTTTCTGCCTCTGTTTCCCAATTGCAGTACTCATGTAAACCAAAAAGAATTTTTAAATTTTAAATATACTAGATACTGGTGAAAAACTATAGAATCCCAGAAGGAATTCCCACTATCCAAAGAAAGAAAAGTGAGGAGTGAAGGATGAGAAAGACAAGTTAACAGACTGCCCATTACAAGTAAGGTCTGTCTATGCCCATTATGCCACATTATTGCCTCCTGTAATCCCAGTGTAACCATCAGATTTGCTTATCCCTACCCATAGCAATATATGCATCAAATCAATATATATCAAAGTATAATTTTCTCAGTAATATCAAGAGCATTTGCTAGTAAAATAAAATTTTTAAAAGGATTATAATGTAGTTATAGGAACATCAAAGGAAGGTAGATCTTCTGTTGTTTGATAACCTACAGTCATCAGTGAACAAATCCTCTCTTTTCTCAGCATAGAGCATCAGGACCAAAGAATTATTGAGTATATGAACATAAATAAGAAGATGTGCAATGCATGATTCTTCCTGATATAAGTCTTCAGTGCACAAAGACATATCCTTTTAACAATCCTTATCAATTGTTAATTCTTTGATAATTAGAAATACCTGCACAATGACAAGATCACACCCTAAAATAAATATAGTCTCTCAGAGCAAAATGCTCAAAGCTTTCTAACTAATCTTTATTAGAATTACATTGAAAGTAATTTCTCTTGAGCCACCTGTAGGCTTTTTTCTTCTCCATTGTTATATTCATAGGGCTAATAAGCACATTGCATTGGCATATAGTATCCATTAAAAACATATTTGTTAGATGTATGGAGAGATGAATGAATGAATGGATGACTAGCCAGTTGGATGCCTGGCAGAGTTTTAAAAAGATACATTCTTAGGTAGGTTCATTTGTTTCATATTTTAGATTCCACATATAAGTGACATCATATGGTATTTGTCTTTCTCTTTCTGACTTACTTCACTTAGTATGATAATCTCTAGTTGCATCCATGTTGCTGCAGATGGCATTATTTTGTTCTTTTTTATGGCTGAGTAGTATTCCATTGTATATATGTTTCACATCTTTTTTATCCATTCATCTGTTGATGGACATTTACGTTGTTTCCATGTCTTGGCTATTGTGAATAGTGATGTTATGAACATAGGGATGCATGTATCTTTTTTAATTACACTTTTGTCTGGGTATATGCCCAGGAATGGGATTGCTGGATCATATGGTGATTCTATTTTTAGTTTTCTGAAGAACCTCCATACTGTTTTCCATAGTGGCTGTACCAACTTACATTCCACCAACAGTGTAGGAGTGTTCTCTTTTCTCCACATCCTCTCCAGCATTTGTTACCTGTAGACTTTTTAATGATGGCCATTCTGACAAGTGTGAGGTGGTACCTCATTGTAGTTTTGATTTGCATTTCTCTAAGATAAGTGATGTTGAGCATTTTCATGTGCCTGTTGGCCATCTCTATGTCTTCTTTGGAGAAATGTGTATTTAGGGATTCTTCCCATTTTTAGATTTGGTTGTACTGTTTTTCTGTTTCTTGAGTTGTATGAGCTGTTTGTATGCTTTGGAAATTAACCCCTTGTCAGTCACATCATTTGCAAAAAATTTCTCCCATTCTGTAGGTTGTCTTTTCGTTTTGTTTATGGTTTCCTTTGCTGTGCAAAAGCTTGCACGTTTGATTAGGTCCCATCTGTTTATTTTTGTTTTTATTTCTGTTGCCTTGGGAGACTGACCTAAGAGAACATTGGTATGATTTATGTCAGAGAATGTTCTGCCTACGATCTCTTCTAGGAGTTTTATGGTGTCATGTCTTATGTTTAAGTCTTTAAGCCATGTTGAGTTTATTTTTGTGCATGGTGTGAGGGTGTGTTCTAGCTTCATTGATTTACATGTGACTGTCCAGCTTTCCCAACAGCTTACTGAAGAGACTGTCTTTCTCCCATTGTATAATCTTGCCTCCATTGTCAAAGATTAATTGACCTTAGGTGTGTGGATTTATTTCTGGGCTCTCTATTCTGTTCCATTGATCCATATGTCTGTTTTTATGCCAATACTATGCTGTTTTTATTACTGTAGCTTTGTAGTACTGTCTGAAGTCTGGGAGGGTTATGCCTCCTGCTTTGTTCTTTTTCCACAGGATTGCTTTGGCAATTCTGGGTCTTTTATGGTTGTATATAAATTTTAGGATTATTTGTTCTAGTTCTGTGAGAAATGTCATGGGTAATTTGTTAGGGACCACATTAAATCTGTAGATTGCTTTGGGTAGTATTGCAATTTAAAAAATATTAATTCTTCTAATCCAAGAGCATGGGATATCTTTCCATTCCTTTGAATCATACTTAATTTCCTTTATTAATGTTTCTTTCACGTCCTTGGTCAGGTTTATTCCTAAGTATGTTATTTTGGGGGTTGTGATTTTAAAAGGTATTATTTTTATACATTCCCTTTCTTTTATTTCTGAATGTACCTGTGAAAATAGCAACAGTCTCAAGGACATAGAGAACAGACCTGTGGTTGCCAAGGGGGAGGGGGTTGGGAGAGGGATGGAGTGGGAAGTTGGGGTTTGCAGATGTAAGCTATTATATATAGAATGGACTAACAACAAGGTCCTACTGTATAGCACAGAGGACTATATTCAGTATCCTATGAGAAACCATAATGGAAAAGAATTTTTTAAAAAAGAATATATATATATATATATATGAATTACTTTGCTGTACAGCAGAAATTAATACAACATTGTAAATCAACTATACTTCAATTTTTAAAAATGAAGTAGAAAAAAATGATACATTCTTAACAGTAGATTATGGAAATAACAATGGTCTTCCAGGAGAGAGACCATGAATGGATATATTAAAAGGGTTGATCAAGAATAGCAATCTTGAGGATGTAAATAGCCTATTTTATTTAGGAAGAAAATATTCATGATAAAAAAATCATGCATGCTTCTTCCAGTCCAGAATTAGATTGTCAAGAGGGATTCAATGAAAGTGTTTGTAAAGGCCTGGAAGTTTTTACTGTATGTCTTCATATGGCACACAAAAATAGAGAAATAATGTTTTAGATAACATTCTTATTTGTGAAAAGTCATTATTTTGCCTCCAGAAAATATGAAAAACTAAATGCTTTGGTCTCACACCCATAGACAGTATAAATGCATTTCAATTTTTTAACATTTATTTTTCATGAACATTTGGATTTTCAGCCTTTGCTGAAGAGAAATGTGAACTAGTTATACACAATAATTTGTCTATGAGGCAATGTCAACAGACAATCCTATTTTATATGGTTAAGTGGATCATTGATATATACATAAACAGCAATCATCTTTCAGTGTAAGTGGTCCTATTTTAAGTACAATGATTCTTACTGCATTCTTAATATATAGACTATACTTTCCAAATTTCTGTAATTTAAAAAAAAATTGTTATTCACTTTGCCTTTTTCCCCTATATTTTGGAGGAATCACAATAATTCAGTGCTCCTTGATAATATTAAAATAAAACAGTCAATATCTATGAATATCACATACATTTTTATGCATTGTTTCTGGGCATATTTCCAATATCTTATAGCTTTATTAAAAATTATTAATTTCAGAATGTTCCCATGTATTTATATCCTGGAACCCCTTCTGTCACATGGAATGGTTTATTTTTGCATTAAAAATATTTTGAAAAAACAAAGTGTATATATATATATTATATATTGTTATAAACAAAATGTATATATATATTATATATATATATATTGTTCAGTTATATAAAGTAAGGCAAATAGTTGCAAACAATTAGCTGGCCTTTGCAAAACTTTAGCATTTATACTAGCATCACAAACAATCAAAATAAAACATCTTTGCATTTCATAAGAGAAAATATATGCTACAAGTTCTGATTTTAAATATATGTGAAACACCTGAGAAAACATACACATGCATCCTGGAGCATGAACCACAGAGACAGAGGTAGAGATCAGAGGTAAGAAATGAATAAAGTCACAGCAGACATTAGAAGGGTTCAGCTCTGTATGAATGTCAGCACTGTGGATATCTAATGCACTAGATGTACTTGGGATTCAGTCTAAATATATCTTTTTTATGGAATTTAGTATTGACTGTAGCCTTATTTATTTGTGTATCAACAAGATAACATCAAGGATGCTTACTTCACCTCATTCTGCCTTTTAAAGTCACCAAATACAGGAGAATAAGAGTTTCATAGATATGGAAATATCAGTTGGAGAGAATTTTACCCTTTTCAAAAATTGATATGCACACCAATATTCAACACCTTGAATAAAAAAATCCGTCCTATTTTCAGCTCTAATAAACCTCCATTAAATCACAGTAATCATGTGCTAGAGAACAGGTGTTTTAAATCACTAAATTTGGAAGTAGAGTGAAGTTGCAGGAGCATGTTGGAAGCTTTTCATTGGCTGAGTGTTACTGCCGTTTCCATGGCAATTCCACATGCACCCTGGTTCCCAAATCTTCTTCTCACTCTTTCAAAACGCAGTGGAAAATACTATTTAGTATGAGGAGTACAAATTGGGTCAAATTATCATCATTTATTTAGCTAGAAACTGTAAAGGAATAGAGAGAACCATGTGTGGACTCTCCTTTACAATTTGCTCACATTTTATTTCATCTACATTCATTTATGCATAATTTCTACGCCCTCTGCTGTTAATCAACATACGTTACAAAAGAAAAATACCCATAGGGCAACAGCTTGTTACAATAATCATCATTTATGGAGAGAAAATGCCAGTCATATAAAACGCAATCACACTTGGTGTTTATGCTTAGACTGTTAAGTATTTGGGTGCATTAAAATCAGTATCAAGTACCATTAATTCAATATCCCATGGTCCTATGATATTTCCAGGTGAGTTGTGCATGGACCCTCTTTTGTAGAGTTGGCATTACCTTCAGAGTTAGAGCAGGAGTGAGACATAGACCGAGAGTTGTCACTAAATAGTTCAGTTAAGAAAGGCAAGGGACAATGTAGGACACATACTCGGCATGGGAATCTTCTTAGTCAGACTCTGTTCTTTCACAACAAGAAGCAAGACCCTTCTAGACTTTGAACTTGGTAGAATACACATGCACAGGGGTCACACTGTGCAAGCTGAGTTTTCCTGAAAAAGGGCTTAGGGCTACAATCAAATAAAATTTTAAAAATCTGATACCGTTTTCTATTTATGACATAAATTACAATCTTAGTTGATAATCTAAGAAGAGAAATAGCCATGCTTTGACTCTGGGATTTTAGTGAATCTTGTGAAGACAGAAAAGAGTAAAGACATTTTAGGTGCAGAAATAGCAAAGGGCTAATGAACAGGATTAAGAGTTTCCATTTGTGATTACTTCACTGAGGAATTTAGCAAAACAGCTGTGATATGGAACATAGGGATTTAAAGTGAGAGTGCCTACTGAATACAAGAAAGGATAGTAATCCCCAAGTTTAGACTATTTGGGCCTAAGAGAGTCATCAAATTGGAAATGAAAATAGGAGGACTTGTAAAAGAAGGTTGTAATGTAAATCAGAATAAGTAAGGTAAGACTCTATATATCAGATTACACTTTATAGAGCTTGAAACTTGACCATCTGTCTTTCTAAAATGCTTAAGTATTTTGAGTATCTCAGAGAGTGGTAAAATAAATTCACAACCTTTGAAGTCAGAATCCAGGTTTTGAATTCTGACTGAGTCAGCTAAACTAAGTTACTTATCTCTGAGCTTTTCTGGGAGACACATGTCTAGTAATTAAGAAAGAACCTTGGTGTATAGGTCTATTTAACCCAGATCTATGGTGTAATTATCTGTTCCAAAGTTGTGAAATGAAACAAGAGATATTTCTCAAAATCTTTATCCTTGTCTTTAGACAATGTTTTCACACCATGTAAATAAGTTGCCACAGAGATATCTCCCTTTATTTCCTGTGTAACTAATTGACATGTATTTGAGCAAAGAATTATACTTATTTTACATCTTAGTAACAAAACAAGAAATTATAAATGCCATTTATTCCATTTCTACTACTATTACTCAGTGATGGCACCATACCAAAAATGTATATCTCCAAAGCTTGATATTTCAGAACTCTTTGCATTGTCCAGAGATTTAAGACTAAAGATCAATTAAATGTCCCTTTTTTTGAAAGGTCAATATTAATGCCACTGATTCATCCTAAATTATGACAGTCAGTATGAGGTCTTTCTTTGTTATTTCTGAGCTGGTATCTCTTAAGAATAAGAATAATGTTTTCATATATTTATATATATTAGTTTTATAGAACTATTAATGTGTAAGATTCTTTACAGCTTTCCCCTTTTTTCATTCATCTTTTTTTCTGTCACTTCCCCCATAATTGCTCCCCTTTATTAATATGCACTATGTTGAAAGCAGCAAGTTAAGCATACAACTTTTACCTCCTCACCTCCTACTTGTGTATGATCAGTAAAGTTTCTCTGCCCTTTGCCAAGGTGGCACTAGGATGAAGGAAAAAGAGCACAATCTAAATTTAACTCACCTGAGTCCAAATCTAATTTTGGCATTTTCTGTCTGTAAGACTTCATGCAAATTATTTAAACGTATGAGCCTCAGATTTTTTTAATCTTCCAAAGTGAATAATGTCACTATTCTCTTGTGAGAAATTTATGAAACTTCCTGACCTACCATCAGAACATGTAGTTGTTAAGTGAATGCTACCTCCCTCCTTTTCCTTAGACCTCACTCCTGAGCCAATGTATCTGCTTTTTAAAGAGCTGATGAATAGGGGCTCATGCCCTCTACTATTTAGAGAAACAAAGGATATTCTGGACCACTAGGGGATTTAGGACTTGTGCTCAGCTTTTACCTAGCCTGAGTTCTTTTAAGTCGAAGTTGACCCTGATCTTGGATGTGAGACAATGTATTTAAAAGCATCAGAGAATTTGGCCCTCAGTATTTGTCAGCTGAATCTAAAATAACCACCACGAGATTCTGTAGAAAGGGGATTCTACTAGCTCTCTGAATTTAGGGAAGAAACATAGTCAATCTGTACAGTTTCCTAATTAGTAAAATGAGATATTAGGTGATATCAAGCAGGGCATGATGGAAACCCTTGGCACTGCTGCTCTCTCCAGAGCCTCCAATAGAAATATCTGATCCACTACAAAGCTCCTTCCTTCTGGGACAGGGCCTCAAAATTCTGTTTAACACAGCTCTTGTGTTGGGGATATAAGTTGATTGTTATTTGTCAGTGCTTGGGTTATATATTTCCTTAGCTGCCTTCCAATTTTTAATTGCACATTCTATGATTATTATTATGAGACCCATTTGTTATACTGTGTTAGAGTTACATCCTCAAGGGTCAATCAAGTGCATATGTCTCTTTGTCCCAGCCTACTGTGCTTTTTTATTCTTCTGTTTGCTCTATAAATATAAAGATTATTAGCCTAAAGCAGCCAACATTTGGGGAATGGTTGCCAAAAAATCATGATTAGTTTTGTAATCAATGATCTATAGTCCTTCTTCTGGCAGTAATTAGACATAGCAATACACACTTATGGAAATAATAAAACCATGTCTTATAAAGAGGAAAAAATACTTATTTTTTCCTCTATAGAATGATATCATTCAAATAACTGAAACAGTGGCATCAAATCACTGTGATATAAAATTTAACAAGGATAAGGACTGCTTAGAATTCATCCTTGCTGTGTGCCCTCTATAGTTTGTAACCTTCTCATTTAAGCTATCTTTCTATTGAACTTTCTTAAGTTGTAGTTGGGGGATCAGAATCATCAGAAGGGGTCAATATTGGGTTCCCACAGTTTAGTCCTGGCTTGTTTCTATCCGGTGTACAGTTCCGTGGATTTTGATGACTATCACATGTGTCCATCATGACAGTATCAGAAAAAATACTCTCACTGCCTTAATATATTTTCATGCTTCAACTACTCCCCCCACCCCTGCCAACCTCTGGGCAGCACTGATATTTTTCATTGCCTCTATAGTTTTGCCTTTTCCAGAATGTCAAATATTTGGAATCACGTAGTGTACAGCCTTTTGAGACTATCTTCTTTAACTTAGCAATATGCATTTCAAGTTCTTCTATATCTTTTCATGACTTGATATATCATTGCTTTTGATCAGAAAAAATGTTCCATTGCATGGATATACCATAGTGTTGATGCATTCACCTACTGAAGGACATCTTGGTTGTTTCAATTTAAGCAATTATGATTAAGTCTCCTATAAAAAATTGTGATCAGGTTTTTTTTGTATATATAACTTTTCAAATAAGTTGGATAAACACCTAAGATAACAATTGCTGGATCATATGATAGGATTACATCTGGTTTTGTAAGAAACTAGCAAATTGTCTTCCAAAGTGGCTGTACCATCTTGTATTTCCACTAGCAATGAATGAAAGTTCTTGCTGCTCTACATTCTTGTCACCATTTGGTATTGACAGGTTTTAGATTTTAGCCATCCTAATAGGTATGTAGTGGTATCTCATTTTGTGTCAATTTTCAGCTCCCTAATAACAACTGATGCTAAGCATCTTTTCATAAGCTTATTTACCATCTGTATATCTTCTTTACTGAAGTGTCTAGTCAGGTCTTACACTTTTTTTTTAAGTTGGGTTATTTGTTTCCCTATTATTAAGTTTTAAAAATTCTTTGTATATATTGGATACCAAACTCTTTATCAACTAAATAGTAGCAAATATTTTCTCCCAGTCTGTTCCTTGTCCTTTCATTCTTTTAACAGGGCCTTTGCATAGCAGAAGGTTTTAATTTTAACAAAGTCCAACTTATCATTTTTTTCTTTCATGAATTTTATGTTTTTATGTTGTACCTGAAAATGAATCACCAAACTGAAGGTTACCTAGATATACTCCTGTGTTATTTTCTAAAAAGTTGTATATATTTTTTTAATTAAGTTGATGATGTATTTCTAGTTAACTTTAAGAAAGGTGTGAACTCTTTGCCTTGATTCTTTTATTTTAGTAACATTACTTTTTTTGTTGGCTAGTCTGGATAGAGTATTATTAATTTTATTTATCTTTTCAAAGAACTTGATTTTGATTTTATTGACTTTCTGTACAGTATTCCTATTTTCAATTTTATTTATTTATTCTCCAATTTATACAATTTCTCTGTTTGCCACAGCCTTAATTTTCCCTTTTTCTTTCATGTTCTAAGATAGGAGCTTAAGTTGTTCATTTTAGATATTTCATCTTTTCCAATAAATGTAATGCTATACCTTTCCTTCTAATAACTGTTTTTGCTGCATTCTACAACTTTTGATGAGTTCTATTTCCATTTTCATTTAATTCAATTAATAAAATTCTCTTGGGACTTCTTCTTTGACTCACATGTTATTTAGAAGTATGTTGTTTAATCACAAAATGTTGGGGGTTTTTCTCACTATCTTTCTGGTTTTGATTTCTAGTTTAATTCCATTGTGGCTTGAAAAAAATATATTGTATGATTTCTGTTTTTCAATTTGTTAAGATATTTTTTTCTTGACTTAGAATATGGTTTGTCTTGTAGGATATTCCATGTGAGCTTGAGAGGAATGTATATTCTATTGTTTTTGGATTGAGTACTCTATAAATATCTATTATATCAAGTTGATTGATAGTGATTTTTGGGTCAAGCGTGTCCTTTCATATTTTCTACCTGCTGAATCTATCAACTACTGAAATAAGGGTGTGAAAGTATCCAACCACAGTAGCATATTTGTCTACTTCTCCTTGCAGTTCCATCAGTTTTTGTCTCTTGTATTTCAGGTTTCTGTTATTAGGCACATGCGTGTTAAGGATTGTTATGTCTTCTTGGAGAATTGAGCCCTTTATTATTATGTAGTACCCGTCTTTATTTCTGATAATTTTCCTTGTTCTGAAATGTGCCCCGTCTGGAATTAATACAGCTTCCTTCAATTTCTTTTGATTTTTATTGGCATGATATATCTTTCTCCATCCTTTTAATTTTGACCTAAATGTGTCTTTTAATTTTTTTTCAATCTGACAAACCCCATCTTTTAATTGGTGTATTTGGATCCTTCACATTTAAAGTGATTATTTATATACCTGGATTAACATCTACTATGTTTGTGACTATTGTCTAATCAGTGCAATTGCTCTTGGTTTATTTTTATATTTTCTTGTCTTTTACTGCCTTCTCTGATTTTGGTTGAGCATTGTATATGATTCCATTTTCTCTCCTCTCTTAGCATAGCAATTACACTTCTTAACAAAAATTTTTAGTGGTGTCCTAAGGGTTTGCAATATATTTTAAATGAATCTGAGGACACTTTCAAATAACATTATATTATTTTACAGATATCCAGGTATTTGTAAAAGAGTATTATTCCCAATTCTTCCCTTCTTCCCCATATAATATTGCTGTCATTTATTTCCCTTGTTCATATACTAAAATCACACAATACATTTTGCTGTTATTACTCTGTAAAAAATAATTATTTTGAAAAATCTCTTAGATCAGTTAAGAATAAGAAAAATAAAAGATTTTATTTTTACCTTCATTTATTCCTTCTCTGGTGCGTTTCCTTCTTTTATGTAGATATAAGTTTCTATATCATTTTCCTTCTTCTTGAAGAACTTAACATGTTTACAGATCATGTGTGTTGATGATGAATTTCCACAATTTTTGTTTGTCTGAGAAAGTCTGTATTTCTCTTTCACTTTTGAAGGTTGATTTCACTGTAGAATTTGAGTGTAATGGTTTGTTTTTTCTTTCCACACTTGAAGTATTTCACTCCAATTTCTTCTTGCTTGCATGGTTTCTGATGAGAACTCCACTATAACTCTTTTCTTTGTTCCTCTATAGGTAGGGTGTTTTATTCCTCTGGCTACATTCAAGATTTTCTCTTTGTCTTTGGTTTTCTGTATTTTGAGTAGGATATGCCTTAGTGCAGGGTTTTTGTGTTTTTCTTTGGTATTTATTCTGTTTTGGTTTTATTTATTTTTAAAAAAGCAAGATATAATGCATTGGGTAATAGGAACTGAGATAAATAGACCATCAGTGTTAAGATTTATGTTAATCTGGCTAGGAGTTTGGCTCTGTTTGATATTTTCTGTCATGTGGATGATAGAGGCTTCCTCTAGTCTTTGTCTTTATCTCCCATTATCTTTGGGTTTTTGTAAAAGCAGTCTCTTAAATTGAGTCTGTTTCTTGCAGCTCCTTCATCTGTAATCCACTGCTATTATACTGGAGCCTTGATGATATGGTGGTAAGGTTGGGGGAGGGGAAGCATAATCTAATTTTGTAATTCAAACTTTATCTTTTAGTGGGCCTACATCTTTCACAAGTGTTTCTTAGCTTTACCCTTCACCACCTTAGATGAGAGAGAAAGGACAGAGGGGGCTGGATTTGGGTATCTGCCCTTCTCTTAGGTTGGGTAAAGTCTTTTATGGTAAGGTCTTTTCTCTTGGAGGGAGTCCTTTGTTTTTGATATCTCTCTGGGCATATTGCAAATGATCACTCTTTTCTTACCCTGTCAGAAATGCAAGTGGAGTTTCCTTGACTCTTCACTGTGAGAACGTGGTAGAATTCTTTGAGTTAAAACTCATAAAAGTGTGGGATTTCCTCTAAGACTGGGCCTTAGGAGTTTCTCACTTTCAAGCCAGTCTATACTCAGCCCCCATCAATTAGTGAAAATTACCATATGTTTCTCCCAGTTTATGTCTCCAGAAGCTTCTGCTTCAAGTAAACTTATCTTGGCTCTGTTTCTCTGTATTTGCCTATCTTTCCAGATTTCTGGGTGGGAGTTTGCCCTATGATATCAATTCCCTTAAAGATCCATTGATTTTCAGTTTGTTCAGCTTTTTATTGTTTTAAGGATGGAAGTGATTTTTAAGCTTTTCATATGTCACAGTTGAAACCAGAAATCTGTTTGGAATTCATTTTTGATAGAGTGTCTAATACTTCAGTAGCTATCATTAGAAATTTGGTTACAGTATGTACATCATGTACATCCACATCATGAACTGTTATGCAGTTTTTTTAAAATTAAGAATTAGGATATTTTTAATTACTGTTTAGGAAAAAGAAAAGAGATTTCCAGGGTGTATTGTTTTGTGAAAAATAATGTCCAGAAAATTATGTAATAAGTGACCATTTATGTAAAATCAGTGGGAAATATTTCATGTTTGCTTGTATAAGAATAAATAATCTTGAAGAGAAATCCAAGAAAATATTACAAATAGTTATTTATAGTAAGCAAAAGTAAGATGATGAGAAAGAATGGACAGAGGAAAAGGTGGAAATTATCAACATATATAATTTTAAGCAATATCTTTATTTTTGGATGCTATGATTGTATTTTTCTCCCCCTCTCTCTCTCTCACACATGCACACACACACACACACACACACACACACACACACACACATTCACATGAGTAACATTCCCTCAGATGTTTCTTTTTTTACTTTCATTT
The DNA here is from genome assembly GCF_026419965.1 of Kogia breviceps. Classification (NCBI taxonomy): domain Eukaryota; kingdom Metazoa; phylum Chordata; class Mammalia; order Artiodactyla; family Physeteridae; genus Kogia; species Kogia breviceps. The sequence goes on along the minus strand of NC_081317.1, from coordinate 49,290,261 downwards.
ATAAACTTTAGGAAAGTTAACATTGGTTTATACAGCTAATAATAATAAGGCAAATATCCTACTGAATATGAGACTTTTGATATTCCTTATCATCTTTTACCTATGAAACCTTATGCCACATAATCTACTGTCTACTTGGTCAGGCCTGAATTAGAGATACCTGAATACTTTAGATTTTTTAAGGATGTGGGTATATTTTAATTTTATTGTAGATGGATTTGGGAGAGCCACTTCCAGTTAGCATTTTGGATGCTACCTCTTATTTCAGAGTTTCTTTGTTTTGTCTTGTTTGCCAAATATCAAAACTTTTTAGGCCAGGATATAGAATTGGAAACCCCATATCTGCCATAACACTTTGAGGTTAGATCCATTTTATAGTAATTGCACCCTCGGTAAACAATGAGAAGAGTCATATCTTCTTCCAGACATGAAAACAAATGAGGTTTAACAAGTTATGAAAATAATTTAAAGATGCCCTAGTCTATTTTATTTTTTTCCATCATTAAGGTTCTCAGTTCAACCAGGAGTGAATCTGGTTCTGGATCTCTCAGAAAAAAGGAGAAGGAAGTGGTCCACAGGGGTCATTGTGAGAATATCTTTTAAGCAGAAAGTTTCCTAAAACTGTGGAAATAGTTTCAGATAAGAAAAAGTTAGAGGCACCATGCAAGTTCTTCCATCATCAAATCCCCTGCAACCCCAGATTGCCACATGGATCGACAGTATCTACTTACAACTTAAAGTGGGAATGTCACGTAATTTTCATCTCATGTGTCAAATTAAATCCATCATTAGTGCTACTACTAGCAGCGTTGAGAAAGGTATTGATACAACATCTTGATTTTAAGATACATACTTAAAGTCAAAGTGCTGTGATCCATCAGTGTATCTGGTAATAGATGCAAGGAGGGAGAGTGGTGGAACAAAAGCAAGACATCTGCCAACTCCAGGGGGGTTTGCAACTCAGGGAAGCCCAACTTCATCAACTATTTATAAATATTAGAAATATTTGCTAAATACAATATAAACAATTAATTAATATAAAGAGTGTAAAGACTAACCAACATTCATTGAGCAGTAACTATGTTCCAGGCACTGTGCTAAGGCATTCACAAGCATTAACTCATCTAATGATTACCATAACCCTAGGAAATATTGTCCCCATCTAGTTTATCCACAGTGACCATTATTTTCTCTTTAATATACCAGACCCAGAAATCCTGTGCATTCAAAACCATTTCTTACAGGAAAGAAGTAACTATAATAGTAAGTGAGCATCCTGCTTAAGGCATAATTGATCTTGAAATACATCTGAAAATAACTAACCTAGGTTTCAATAAGTTTACGAAATCCGTTGTGTAACATTTTCCAAGTATTTGAAATATCCAGCCTACTTTGGTGGGATTTAAGAAATGTTCACGATTTTTATACATTCTGAAGTAGTTTTACAATATTTTCTAAGTAACTTTTAATAAGAAATTTTAAGCTAAATCTTTTCACTACAATATTGGTTTAAATAATATTTGTTGTGATGGAAAAAAGTCAACAGATTAAATAACTAAATAGAAGCAAAGAAAGAAAAAGGAGGCAAAAAGCTAAATATGCAGGAAAAGTGTCTCAAAATCTGCAATATAATATGCATATCTACCCTTGGTTGTTTAAAAGAATTCCCACTATAGCCTTTATTCCGCTGAAAAGGGTAAGTATTATGACATAGGACAGGTGGCGCGTTAACATCTTTGATCATACTATAAACTTAATTTCCATTGCAGAAGAAACTATTGAAAATGTAATGAAAACATAATGAAGTCAACGTTCTTGCTTACCAAGTGGGATTTTGCAGCACAGTTAATTGGATGTCAGTGTGAAATGTTGACAGACAGAGAACAGAATGGAGGGAGAGACTTAAAGAGAGAATGATTTTATCTAAGCATTTATATTTGCAAAAGTAGCTTTAACCATCTGGATATTTGCAATCACATAGATAAAACATATAGCTGGATGAGCTTTTAGGTTTTCAACTAGATTTCCCTGTGTCCTCTCCAGGGCTTAGACAAAAATGGACACTCAATAGGCACTCAGTAAATATTCAGTGATTAATATTTGCTATTCTGTACCAAAAATCATAGACTCTCTCTGTGTTGGAGATTGGGACATAAAATGTCAGCCAGCTTTTTTCTTTTCATTTCTTGTACATGTTTGAAAAGAGTGGGGCTTTCATCAATTTTTTAAGTTTTATTTATATATAATTCACATACATACAATTCACCACTTAAAGTATACAATTCAGTGTTTTCTTATTCTATTCACAACCGTCACTACTGCAATCTAATTTACAAACATTTTGGCTCCCACAAAAGAAATCCCATACATGCTAGCAGTTAACCTTGATTTTTCCCATGCCCACCTCTGCCAGTCTTAAGCAACCACTAATCTACTTTCTGTCTGTATACATTTGCCTATTTTTGATGTTTCATATGAATGGAATCACAAAATATGTGACCTTTGTGACTGCCTTCTTTCAGTTAGCATTATATTTTCAACGCTCCTCCATGTTTTAACATGTATTATCTATTTGTATTGCCAAATAATATTTCACTGCATGAATATACCACATTTATTTTATCCATTCATCAGTTGATAGACATTTTGGTTGTTTCCACTTTGGGACTATTGTAGATAATGCTTCTCTGAATATTGACATACAAGTTTGTGTGGATATTTGTTTTCATTTCTCTTGGATATTTACTCGGGAGTACAATTGCTGAGTCATATGATAACTCTGTTTAACCTCTTGAGGAACTACTAGACTGTTTTCCAAAGTGGCTACACCATTTTAAAATCCCACCAGGAGTGTATGAGGGTTCCAGTTTCTCCAGTATTACAGGCCTCCTGCACCTGGAGGAGAGCTTTTTCCCTACAACTGGAGGCTGAGTCAGGGAAAAGAGACCCAGTACACCAGGCCTGCTCTGCTTGTCTGAAATTAGAGCTTCTATAAAATGGAGCTGGTGGAGGATGAGAAAGGCCAGCAGCCTCCTCCTTCTGGGGTGAAACCATAGGCCCAGGCTGGGAGCTGGCAAGAAAGGGAACCCCTGTCTTCTTGGTGGTACACATTGGGAGTAGAACTCTTGCAGCACAGAGAGATGAAGGGAAAGAGTGGCCCAAATGCCACAGACTCTCCCTAGTCTTACCAAGATTCAGTAAGTTTTCTTGAATAAATGATTCTCCAGTCTCTATATATCTTTAGGACAATTCCAAAGACTTGGAATTATTGTTTTCTGTATATATTATTTTCACCAGTTAAATTGTTCTGATGTGAAGAATGTCTGTGGAGGTCTTTGCTCCTCTGTTCTAGAAGTTTTCCCCCATTGCACTTTTTAAAATCACTTTCTCTTCCTCTGATACTTTTTGACTTGAAGTAGTTTCTCTGAACTTGGTGACTGATACTCAATTAGCTATCAAATATACTGTTTATACATCACTGACATGTCATAAGAAACAATAGAAGCCAGTCAACAGTCAATATAACATCATATAGCGAGTGAAATTATTCTTCAAAATGGAGGTAAATAAAGACATTTTCAGAAACAGATGATTTTTTTGTCAGCATACTGACACTTCAATAAATGATAAGTTTTTCAGACTGAAAGGAAATAGCAGGTGGAAATTCCGAACTTTTGTAATGAATGAAGACCATTGGAAATAGGAAATACATAGCAAATGGTAAGACTATATATTCACTGCTTTAAAACACATATGACTATTTTAAGCAAAACTTACAGCATTATCTCGAGAGCTTAGAGAGTGTGTAGATGTGATACATATGACAGCAATTGCATGAAGTGTGGATTGGAGGTAAATGGACCTACAAAATCGCAAGACTTTTACATTTTTATGAGAAGTTCTACAATATTAACTCTAAATGGACTATGAGGAGTTAGCAATACATAGTGTAAATCCTAGTGAAAACACAGAAACATTAATGCAAAGAAATGTAACTTAAAAACCAAGTGATAAATAAATAACAAATCTGAAAACATCCAAGTAATCAAAAATAAGATAAGAAAGAGGAAAGAGAAACAATAAACAGAGGGGACAAACATAAAATAAATAAAAGTTTATAAACCTAAATCCAATTATATTAATATAACATTATATATTAACAGAATGAACACACAAAAAGAGAATATCAGAATGGATAAAAATGCAAAGTCCAACCACATGCTGTCTGTAAGATTGCATTTTCAACATAATGACACATGGAGGTTGAAAATAAATGGGTGGAAAAATATAGCATAGAAATTGTAAGCATAAGAAGATGAGAATAGCTATATTAATATTAACTAAAGTAGACTTCAAGACAAAGTAGATTGTATTATTAAAGCAAAAGAGGGATATTTCTTAACAATTAAAGGGTTAATTTGTCAGAAAGATGAGAAAATATATATTGCCTAATAAGAGAATTTCAAAATGCATGAAGAAATGTTTGACAGAAATAAATGAAGAAATAGATAATCCAAGAGTCAGGCTAGGAAAATCTTTTCTTTCCACAATTAATACAACTCTAGACAGAAAGACCAGTAATGATACAGAGGACCTAAACCACTCTGTTAACCACCATGAATCAATGGCCATAGAACACTGTACTCAACAACTACACAAAATACACTTTTTGAAGCACACGTGGCATATTCACAAGATAGAAACTCTATGGTAAGCCACAAAACAAATCTAAATAAACTTAAATACTGACACCACAGTATGTTTACTAACTATGATACCATTAAATTTAAGTTCAATGACAACATCTTTACAAAACCCCAACTATTTGTAAATTAAACTATACAGTTCTTTTTTTAAAATTAAAATTATTTTTTAATTTTAAATTAAGAAAAATTTTTATTTTATATTGGAGTATCATTGACTAACAATGTGTTAGTTTCAGATGTACAGCAAAGGGATCCAGTTATACATATACAAGTATCTATTCTTTTTCAAATTCTTTTCCCATTTAGGTTATTACAGAATATTGAGCAGAGTTCCCTGTGCTATACAGTAGGTCCTTTTTGGTTATCTATTTTTCTTTTTTTTTTTGCGGTACACGGGGCTCTCACTGTTGTGGCCTCTCCCATTGCAGAGCACAGGCTCCAGATGTGCAGGTTCAGCGGCCATGGCTCACGGGCCCAGCCACTCCGCGGCATGTAGGATATTCCCAGACCAGGGCACGAACCCATGTCCCCTGCGTCGGCAGGCGGACTCTCAACCACTGCACCACCAGGGAAGCCCGGTTATCTATTTTAAATACAGCAGTGTGTACATGTCAATCCCAAACTCCCAGTCTATCCCTCCTCCACCTCCCCACCTCGTAACCATAAGTTCATCCTCTAAGTCTGTGAGTCTATTTCTGTTTGGTAAATAAGTTCATTTGTATCATATTTTTTTAGATTCTGCATATAAGCAATATCATATGATAGTTGTCTTTCTCTGTCTGACTTGATTCACTTAGTATGATAATCTTCAGTTCCATCCATGTTGCTGCAAATGGCATTACTGCATTCTTTTTAATGGCTGGATAATATTCCATTGAATTTATGTACCGCATCTTATTTATCCATTCATCTGTCAATGGATATGTAGGTTGCTTCCATGTCTTGACTATTGTAAACAGTGCTGCAGTGAACATTGGGGTGCATGTATCCTTTCAAACCATGGTTTTCTCCAAATATATGCCCAGGAGTGGGATTGCTGGATCATATGATAGCTCTGTTTTTAGTTTTTTAAGGAACCTCCATTCTGTTCTCCATAGTGCCTACACCAATTTACATTCTCACCAACAATGTAGGAGGGTTCCCTTTTCTCCACATTCTTTCCAGCATTTATTGTTTGTAGATTTTTTGATGATAGCCATTCTGACTGGTGTGAGGTGATATCTCATTGTAGTTTGATTTGAATTTCTCTAATAATTAGCACGATTGAGCATTTTTTCATGTGACTCTTGGCCATATCTATGTCTTCTTTGGAGAAATGTCTATTTAGATCTTCTGCCAATTTATTGACTGGGTTGTTTTTTTTCTTGATATTGAGCCACATGAGCTGTTTGTAAATCTTGGAGACTAATCCATTGTTGGTCACATTGTTTGCAAATATTTTCTCCCATTCTATGGGCTGTTTTTTTGTTGTGTTTATGGTTTCCCTTGCTATGCAAAAGCTTTTGAGTTTAATTAGGTCCCATTTGTTTAGTTTTGTTTTTATTTCCATTACTCCAGGAGATGGATCAAAAAAGATATTGCTGTGATTTATGTCAGGGAGTGTTCTGGCTATGTTTTTCTTTAAGAGTTTTATAATATCTGGTCTTACATTTAGGTCTTTCATTCATTTTGAGTTTATTTTTGGGTATGGTGTTAAAGAATGTTCTAATTTCATTTTTTTTTTTTTTATGTGTAGCTGTCCAGTTTTCCCAGCACCATTTATTGAAGAGACTGTCTTTTCTCCATTGTATAGTCTTGCCTCCTTTGTCATAAATTAATTGACCATAGGTGTGTGGGTTTATTTCTGGGCTCTCTATCCTGTTCCACTGATCTATATTTCTGGTTCTGTGCCAGTACCTTACTGTTTTGTTTTTGTTGTTTTTAATATTTATTTATTTTGGCTGTGTCGGCTCTTAGTTGTGGTGCGCAGGCTCCAGAGCACACAGGCTCAGTACTTGTGGCGCATGGGCCTATTTGCCAGCAGCATTTGGGACCTTAGTTCCCCGACCAGGGATCAAACCTGAGTCCCCTGCACTGGAAAGCGGATTCCTAACCACTGGACTACCAGAGAAGTCCCCTCTTTTTTTTTTTTTTTTAAAGAAGATGTTGGGGGTAGGAGTATATTTATTTATTTATTTACTTTTGCTGTGTTGGGTCTTCGTTTCTGTGCAAGGGCTTTCTCTAGTTGTGGTAAGTGGGGGCCACTCTTCGTCACGGTGCATGGGCCTCTCACTATCGTGGCCTCTTTTGTTGTGGAGCACAGGCTCCAGACATGCAGGCTCAATAGTTGTGGCTCACGGGCCTAGTTGCTCCACAGCATGTGGGATCCTCCCAGACCAGGACTTGAACCCGTGTCCCCTGCATTAGCAGGCAGATTCTCAACCACTGCACCACCAGGGAAGCCCCTACCTTACTGTTTTGATGACTGTAGCTTTGTAGCATAGTCTGAATTCAGGGAGCCTGATTCCTCCAGCTCTGTTTTTCTTTCTCAAGATTGCTTTGTCTATTTGGGGTCTTTTGCATCTCCACACAAATTTTAAGATTTTTTTGTTCTAATTCTATGAAAAATGCCATTGGTAATTTGATAGGGATTGCATTGAATCTGTAGATTGCCTTGGGTAGTATAGTCATTTTCACAATATTGATTCTTCTAATCCAAGAAAACAGTATATCTTTTGATCTGTTTGTCTCATCTTTGATTTCTTTCATCAGCGTCTTATAGTTTTCAGAGTACAGGTCTTGCCTCCTTAGGTAGGTTTATTCCTAGGTATTTTATTCCTTTTAATGTGGTGGTAAATGGGATGGTTTCTTAAATTTCTCTTTCTGAACTTCCATTGCTAGTCTATAGAAATTCAAGAGATTTCTGCATATTAATTTGGTATCCTGCAACTTTACCAAATTAATTGATGAGCTCTAGTAGTTTCCTGGTAGCATCTTTGGGATATTCTATGTATAGTGTCATATCATCTGCAAACAGTGACAGTTCAACTTCTTTTCCAACTTGGATTTCTTTTATTTCTTTTTCTCCTCTGATTGCCATGGCTAGGACTTCCAAAACTATGTTGAATAAAAGTGGTGAGAGTGGACATCCTTGTCTTGTTCCTAATCTTAGAGAAAATGCTTTCAATTTTTCACCGTTGAGAATGATGTTTGCTGTGGGTTTGTCATATACGGACTTTATTATGTTGAGGTATGTTCCCTCTATGCCCACTTTCTGGAGAGTTTTTATAATAAATGGGTGTCAAATTTTGTCAAAAGCTTTTTCTGCATCTATTGAGATGATCATATGGTTTTTATTCTTCAATTTGTTGATGTGGTTGATTTGCAGATATTTAAAAATTCATGCATCCCTGAGATAAATCCCACTTGATCATGGTGTATGATCCTTTTATTGTATTGTGGAATTTGGTTTGCTAGTATTTTGTTGAGGATTTCTGTGTCTATGTTCTTCCATGATATTGGCCTGTAATTTTCTTTTTGTGTTATCTTTTTCTGGTTGTGATATCAGGGTGATGGTAGGCTCATAGAATGAATTTGGAGGTGATCCTTCTACTAACTTTGGGTTTTGTTTGTTCTTCTTTCTCTAGATGCTTTAGGTGTAAAGTTAGGTTGTTTGAGAATTTTCTTATTTCCTGAGGTAAGATTGTATTTCTATACACTTCCCTCTTAGAACTGCTTTTGCTGTACCCCATAGATTTTGGATTGTTGTGCTCTCATTTTCATTTGTCTCTAGGTATTTTTTAATTTACTCTTTGATTTCTTCAATTTTTTCAGATCCATTGGTTGTTTAGTAGCATATTGTTTAGCCTCCATGTGCTTGTGGGGTTTTTATTTACAGTTTTTTCCTTGTAGTTGTTTTCTAATATCATAGTATTTTGGTCAGAAAGGATGCTTGATATAATTTCAATTTTCTTAAATTTACTGAGGCTCACTTTGTGGCCAGCATATGATCAACCCTGGAGAACACTGATATGTATGTTTTTTTGTTTTTTTGTGGTATACGGGTCTCTCACTGCTGTGGCCTCTCTCGCTGCGGAGCACAGGCTCCGGATGCACAGGCTCAGCGGCCATGGCTCACAGCCCAGCCACTCCGCGGCATGTGGGATCTTCCGGGACCAGGGCACGAACCTGTGTCCCCTGTATCAGCAGGCGGATTCTCAACCGCTGTGCCACCAGGGAAGCCCAATATGTATGTTCTTATTGCCTTTCTGCTAATTGTTTTGGGTATGTGTTTGTAGGTCTTTTTTCTTCCCCTTCCTCTTTTGTTCTTTTCTCTCATGATTTGATAGCTAACTTTAGTGTTGTGTTTGGATTCCTTTTTCTTTTTGTGTGTGTGTATCTATTGCAGATTTTAGGTTTGTGGTTACCATGAGGCTTTGATATAGCAGTCTATATATAAACAAGAATGTTTTAAGTTGCTGGTCTTTTAATTTCAAATGCATTTCCAATATCCTGCATTTGTGCTCTCCTCTTCTCACAATTGCTGGTTTTTATATCATATTTGTGTGCAGATGATTTCCTACCTTTACTGTATGTTTGCCTTTACTGGTGAGCTTTTCTATTCATAAATTTCTTGTTTCTAGTTGTGGCCTTTTCTTTTCTGCCTAGAGAAGTTGCTTTAGCATTTGTTGCAAAGCTGAACTGGTGGTGCTGAATTCTCTTAGCTTTTCCTTTTCTGTAAAGCTTTTGATTTCTCTGTTGAATCTGAATGAGAGCCTTGCTGGGTAGAGTAATTTTGGTTGTAGTTTCTTCTCTTTCATCACTTTAAATATTCTGTGCCACTCCCTTCTGGCCTGCCGAGTTTCTGCTGAGAAATCAGCTGATAATCTTATGGGAGTTCCCTTGTACATTATTTGTTGCTTTACCCTTGTTGGTTTTAACATTTTTCCTTTATCTTTAATTTTTGTCAATTTGGTTACTCTGTGTCTCAGCATGTTCCTCCCTGGGTTTATCCCTCCTGGGACTCTCTGCACTTCCTGGACTTGGGTGACTGTTTCCTTTCCCATGTTAGGGAAGTTTTCAGCTATCATCTCTTCCAGTATTTACTCAGGTCCTTTCTCTCTCTCTTCTCCTTCTGGGACCCCTATAATGTGAATGTTGGTGCATTTAATGTTGTCCCAAGAGGTCTCTTATACTGTCCTCATTTCTTTTCATTCTTTTTTCTTTGTTCTGTTCCACAGCAGTGATTTCCATCATTCTGTCTTCCAGCTCCCTTATCCATACTTCTGCCTCAGTTATTCTGCTGTCGACTCCTTCTAGTGTATTTTTCATTTCAGCTATTGTATTGTTCATCTCTGTTTGTTCTTTAGTTCTTCTAGGTCTTTGTTAAACATTTCTTATCTCTTCTCAATCTGTGCCTCCATGCTTTTTCTGAGATCTTGGATCTTCTTTGCTACCATTACTCTGAATTCTTTCTCAGGTATATTGCCTATCTCCACTTCACTTAGTTGTTCTTCTGAGGTTTTATCTTATTTCTTCATCTGGGACATATTCCTTTGCCATCTCATTTTTTCCACATTTCTGTGATTGTGGTTTCCTTTCTGCAGGCTGCAGGATTATAGTTCTTCTTGTTTCTGCTGTCTGGCCCCTAGTGAGGCTGTCTAAGAGCCTTGTGCAGGCTTTCTAGTGGGAAGACTGGTACCTGCCCATTGGTGGGTGGAGCTGTGTCTTATCCCTCTGGTGGGCAGGGCCGGGTCACGGGGTCTTTTGGGGTCTTTTGATCATCGGGCAGCTGTTTATTCAGGAAGACTTTAAGCAGCCTGTATGCTGATGGGTGGGGCTGTGTTCCCACCCTGTTGGTTGGCCTGAGGTGTTCCAGCACTGGAGCCTACAGTCTGTTGGGTGGGGCCAGGTCTTGGGGAGAAAATGGTGGCCTCCAGGAAGGCCTATGCCAATGAGTACTCCCCAGAACTACCACTGCCAGTGTCTTTGTCCCCACCGTGAGCCACAACTGACCCCTGCCTCTGCAGGAGACCTCCAATATTAGCAGGTAGGTCTGGCCGAGTGTCTTATGAGGTCACTGCTACTTTCTGTGGCTCCTGGTGCGCACGAGACCTTGTGTGCGCTCTCCAAGACTGGAGTTTGTTTCCCCCAGTCCTGTGGAATTCCTGCAATCAATCAAACCCCACTGGCCTTCAAACTCTGCTGGCCTTCAAATGCTCCAGGGGCTCCTCCTCCTGTTGCCAGAACCCCAGGCTGGGGAGTCTGACATGGGGCTTAGAACGTTCACTCCTGTGGGAGAACTTCTGTGGTATAATTAGTTTCTAGTCTGTGGGTTGCCCACCTGGCAGGTATTGTGCCCCTCCTGCTGTATCTATCTTTGTGGCTTCTTCTTTGTCTTTGAATGTAGGGTATCTTTATTGGTAGGTTCCAGCACTTTTTTGTCGATGGTTGTTCAGCAGTTAGTTGTGATTTTGGTATTTTCGTAAGAAGAGATGAGTTCACATCCTCTACTCCACCATCTTGTCTCCTCTGTCCAAACTATACACTTCTAATTAAACCATGGGTCAAATAAGAATTCACACAAGAAATTTAAAAATATTTTTAAGTGACTGAGAATAAACATAGAACATGAACTCATGTTGTCTTACACTGTGGATGAAAAAGTACTAAAACACATGGTCTTTATTCTCATAGCAGCTCGTTATACCACTGCAGAGCCCTAATTTTAATATTCTCCTTTTATTCTGCCTTCCTAAAATATTGATACTTTACTTTGTCAGATGTTTCTCAAACAATGTATAAACACTCCTAGAAGCACATGGTAGAGTAGCAGGAGGTATCCTATACCACAGATAAAAATGGCACACAATCTTAAAACTGTACTTTATGTGAAGATTTGGCAGGGAGAGAGTTAAATAACTTAACTTGTAAATAAAACTTGTAAATATAACGTTATCTGACTTCCGGTAAGCAAGGCTGGACCCACTAGAAGGAAATCTAGCAGAATTTTTATTTAATTATGACCTTATAAGAAACCCTATCACAATTTCCCTGATTCTCCTGTAGGCTTTCCTCTAGAACCTCAAAATTTCTAGTTTCCAATTTCCCACATTAAATGCCCCCCATTAAGAATATATCCAATATTTCATTTTTCACAATCACTATCTTAATAGCTTGTGGAAACACATCAACCTTTCTACTATAGATACTCTCCATCAGCCTAGGATCCATTAGAAAAGAGGACAATGGAGTTACTTTAAGTCAGATGTTCAAAAAACTAAATTTGAAGCTTTCTTATGGACAGGATATATGTTTTAACCTAAGCACACAGACTAGCATGAAGTAAGCATTTAAATAAATACATAGTAAACAGAAGAACATCACTGATATTTGCCTGAATTTTTCCCACATTATGACTTCCAGGAACCTGAGTGTATGGAAGAATGTAACATAAAGTGGATATTTCGAAGTACAGATCTTCATTAACTTAGGATGGGGTTACAATGAACCCATCCTAAGAAGTATATCAGAAGTCAAAAATGCAGTTAAAACACCTAGCCCAGCAAACATCGCAGCTTAGCTTAGCCTATCTTAAACATGCTCAGAACACTTACATTAGCCTACATCGGGTAAAATCACCTAACACACACAGCCTATTTTATCCTAGTGTTAAACAGATCATGGAATTTATTGAATACTATACTGAAAGTTAAAAACAGAATGGTTGTGCTGGTAAAGAATGGTTGTAAGTGTGTTAGTAGTTCACCCTCGTAATCTTGTGGCTGCTACTGCCCAGCATCACAAAGAGTATCATACCGGATATCATTAGTCTGGGAAAAGATCAAAATTCCAAATTTGAAGTACAGTTTCTGCTGAATGAGTATCACTTTTGCACTAAGGTAGAAAAAATCATACGTCAAACCATCATCAGTCAGGGGTTGTCTGTACTGGTGAAATTTATCTGAAAAGAAGAAGAGAGTAAATTAATACCTATAGGGAGTTTGGAATTGTACATTGTCCACATTTCTTTAAAATTTCAGGTTTTGTTTTAAGAGAATTTTCTATCAGTATATAAAGAGTAATGTTTTGATGTTATTTACAAGTTAAGTTATTTAACTGTCTCCCCGCCAAATCTTCACATAAAGTACAGTTTTAAGATTGTGTGCCATTTTTATCTGTGGTATAGGATACCCCCTGCTACTCTACCATGTGCTTCTAGGAGTGTTTATACATTGTTTGAGAAACATCTGACAAAGTATCAATATTTTAGGAAAGCAGAATAAAAGGAGAATATTAAAATTAGGGCTCTGCAATGGTATAACGAGCTGCTATGAGAATAAAGACCATGTGTTTTAGTACTTTTTCATCCACAGTGTAAGACACATGAGTTCTCAGTAAGTACACCTAATTGGAAGATGACTAATTGGTATCTGCTTTTTTTTTTTTTTTACCAGTTCTTCTCCTAACCCTTGTCCCAGTAGCTCACTGACATTTTGTGTAAAGTTCACTTTAAGGTTAAACCTTCCCTTCAACACAGCATTTTAATTTAAATGTTTTCTAAACTCACTAAACAAAAATGTTTAAACAGAAGGTACGTATTTGGAAATGAAGGTGCTATTTACAGCATGTACATATGACATGAAATATACCTACTTTAAGGATGAGAACACTGAAACAATGTTTTACTGTACTTTTTACTTTTTACTATAGTAAAATATATAGTTCTTTGAGTAAATTATTGTGAGAATACAGATATTTCCATAAAACTCCACTATAGTTTATTCATATTTACAATTATAATAAATCTTTTCCAACTCAGCTATAATAACCTGATTGAGGCAAACACTGAATTGCAGAAGAATGGCATCTGCAGCATTGCCCCAATTTTACTGCAACGTGTATAAGCAAAGTGTAATTATGCAGTAAAAATAAACTTAAAGAATTATGAGCCAGGTTTACAGATTAAGACATTAATTCTTTTGATATCTGAGCAGTCAGTGGTAGTGTTAGTTATCTATGGCAGTTCCTTACCATGGATTTACTAAAGCCTAAAACGTTTAGATTTCATTAAAGCCTATCCAGTGGACAGGAATGCTGGACTAATTATTTAATACCCAACAGCAGGGCCTTTTTACGTTGTTAACAGGGTGTATTTGCAGTGCCCAGAAGGCTTGGGGTTATCACTCCAGAAAAGCTTGTTTCAACCTCCTGATTTCATTTGGTTCTCCTAAGGCCTCACTGGACCCCTGCGATTACCTTTTTAACAGCATTTATCCCACTTTGTTGTAATTTCCTTGTTAGAAGCCTGACTCCTCCACCAGCCTGAGTTCAAATCTGCTGTGTTCTTTTTGGTGTCACTAATGCAGTGCTAGCACATTAGGAAATGTGATCCATAAGGACAGAGCAAGCATTACATCCACAAAACAAGTATATATTTGTTCTCCTAGATACATCACCAGGGAGATTTTGGTGTTTGTGTGCAATGTTTTTAGACAGCTTTGGTCAGTTTACCTAGCCTAGGACCATATCTCCTTCTCCTAGTGCTGCTTTCTGTCCTCCAGTCCCATTTCCCATCCCAAGCCCCACTGAAGGAATAAACCCCTGGTAGAAAGAAATCAATAGGAGAGAGAGATTATTTGCCCAGATCTTTAAGACTGATTTTTTAATCCCTGTATTAGCCAGAGTTCTCCAGAGAAACAGAACCAGTTTCTCATCTATCTCTATCTATCTATTGAAGAGAGGTTTATTATAAAAAATTGGCTCACGTGAGCATGAAGACTGAGAAGTCCTGTGATCTGCCATCTGCAAGCTGGAGACTCAGGAGAGCTGATGGTGTAATTCCTGTCCAAGTTTGAAGGCCTGAGAAGCAGAAGAGATGATAGTGTCAATTTTAGTCCAAGGGCAAGAGAAGATAAAATGAGATGTCCCATCTCAAGCAGGCAGGCAGGAATGGGACACATCCTCCCTTATTCACTTTGCTGTCCACTTTACTGTGTTCACCAGTTCAAATGCTGATCTCATCCAAAACATGGCCTCTCAGACACACCTATACATAATGTTTAACCTGGGCACTCTTTAACCCAGTATGTTGACATATTAAATAAACCAACATAGTCCCACCTTGAGATCATACGTATTCCTGCCCCTGGGTTCAATGAAACATTTCCTCTTTTTAATGATTTGCCTGTTTGGCTTAATCAAAACTGGTTTTATTACAAGTAATTAAATATTTTAACTAACATACCATAACTTACGACTTTTAGTTTGAAGTGTCAGCAATGAATAAGCTGTATTCAAATGGTTTTTCCTCATTCATCTGTGTTGCTACTAGGTCATAGAGTGAGTGGGTTTATCATGGGCACTATTATAGCACAGTTAAATCCCAATCTGCACAAAAGGGAGGTTGGGTGGGAGTCTCTGTTTAGTATCTTTCTTAATCTTTTTGTTATTTAAATTAAAATCACCTGTTTAAATAGCCAAACTTAACTTCAAGCCATAAAATAGGCACTCCTCAGAGTAGGAGCTTTAAAAAAATTACCTTCCTGTAGAGACAAGTTGGTATCTTAGCACTGAGCTTGTTTCAACAATTACGGTGATTTCCCAAACCACATCTTAGGGAGCCCATTTTACTGCTGACCTCTGTGATTTGGGGGAGTACCCAGCAAAAAAAAGCAAATGGCGATATCCGATGTTTTGGAAATAAACTTAGGCGTTCACACATAAATTCTACCCCTCACTAACTCCTAGGCTTGCTTTGATACCCTCACTCAGGATATTTCTTTATAAGTAGTTTACTGCTCATTCTGGTGATTATGCTTTGTGATGACCTTTGCAGTGTGGCCAGAGGAAGGTTTTATGTCCATGCTCTCTTGTGATCATTTTGTCATAAACAAACAGCCTGGCATAATCAAAGAAAACTTAATGAATTGACAGTAGAGAGAAGGAATATGGGATTTGTGGTTTTTCATGATTTCAGTTTATTTACATAGACTCTCTTAAAGTTTTAGCCACCTTAGATGCATAGAGTACACACAACTCATGTTATAAGTGAGGAAACTGAGGCCCAGAACTCAACCCAAGATTAAAACTTGGTTAAAATCTATCACTGAACAGGTTGTGGAGGTCCTGATTTCCTGTCTAGTAATCTTTCTGCCTCACTGTGCTTTCTTTGGTATACCAATTAGGCAAAAAACCAATTTATTTGTTAACAGGGAAAAATACTTGTGGTAGTATCCTTCCTAGAACAACCTATAAGTGACCCTAGTAGTTTAAAACAGCAAGCTGAACCTGAGCCCTGACCCAGGACATCTAATATCAGGCAAAACTAGCACACTGCCCTCACTCTGACACTAACCAACCTGACTCCACTGGACATTTATGCACCTATTCAAAACAATAACAACAATAATAATAAAACCTAAATACCCTTATCAGTACAAATAACCAGCCATCAAGTGACATAAGATTATTTTCTTTTCTAGCAGTTCTCATCAAATTAATTCCTATCTACTGTAAATTAAAAAATTAAAGCAGCAGTCTGACTAAAAACATGAAATATTCCAAGGTATTTCCAAACCCAGTCTACTTCTTATAATATTTAGTGCACATCTTGTTTTGGGACTATTTTTGCCTTGAGTGTCAAAGAAAGTGATTTCTATCTGAATAGACAAGACATGAAGAAAATGTAAATTGTCCATATATGAGGATGTTGTTGATATTATTTGGAGTGACTTCACAAAGTAGACTAAAAGAGTTTGGGTATGGGTATGGCTGAAGCTTCCTAGGCTTTCTATTTTGGCCACTATTCTCCCACTCTTTTCAATCCATAGCTATGTGGCTATGGAATATCATTATTTACAACATATGCACAGATAAGTCTTCTGGAGCTAGACCCGTTTAGAAATGGGAAGGTTATGCACAGAGAGTCCAGGGTCTAAGAAGGCAGATGGTCCAGATGGTCAAGTTCTAGCTCTGCCACCTTATCCATCCGATGAACTTGGGCAGTAAGACTTTAAAGCTTGACTAGGCACTATGTAAAATTCACAGTTGTGAAAATCAAATGAAATTGTCATGAAGGCACTTTATAAAAAGTAAAAATCACTGAACAAATGTCAGGTATAGGCCCCAGGAAACTTAACTGAGATCAACATGAGTAAATCTTTACTTACTTTCACAGCAAAAAAGATCATTAAGATACTTCTTTTAGGTTCTATTTAATAAGACAAAATGCCAAGAGGGGGAAAAAAAATTTGGAGAGTCTGCTAAATAACAGACCATGATTAATCACTTCAATAAATGGGTTGATGTTGGCTATGCTACTGATCATCAAACCAATTTCAGTAATTCCATCAATGCAATAAAGATATTTCATCCAAATGTTCTGAGCCAGTGGTTGGCTTAGATTCAGATATGGAAATTTCTGCCTGTGTTTTTAAAATAAATTGTGTCTTGTGGCAGTAAAAGAAAAAAGATATCCTAAATTTTAATTATTACAGTGGTTTTCTAATGGTTCTCAGATGCAGAAGTTTTGTCCAAAGGAAACCTTAGTAGGAAGTGTCCTATATGTAGCAGTACATTTGTTTCAGTTGATGTTGGAAGGCTCCCCACAAACCCCATCCAAGCTCCAATCTGCCCTCTTTGCTCTAGAAACACCTGAGGAATAGCCACGTGACGCTCTTAGGAGCACAGTTTGAAAACCATTTTGAAGTAATTTGAAATAAAGTTTAATCATGATGCAGTCTCACAACAATGCCAAATGTTACCTTTGGCACAATGAGATCTTGAATATATCTGTTGATTGACTAGCTCTATGGGTTCATATAAGCAAGCAATACAAATTATATTTTCTTTTCTTGAAGTTCTCATTGATTAGCATTAGCTTCTAAAAATTCTGACCTCAGTGATACTGGATATTTTTTAGTGGTACTGGCTACTTCTCACAATACACTTAGGGATTGACCAGATATCATGTTTATTAGTTTTCTGGTACAATCAGTTTTCAATCACTGATAATTTGCCTAATGAAAATGCTGAATAAAGATATATTCTCCCCACTTTATACACACAAAAAACTCTTGGTTTGAAATATTTCCTGGATGGAATTATAGAACAAAAATTTATATTTGAGCATATGTTTCAGAAACGTTTTGACCCTATAGCTGTTTAAAACTGGGAAATATTCCTAGCACTCTGATTTGATCCAACAAAATTGAAATCATGAGAATAAAGGGTAAACTCCTATTTCCACAGACTTTCATGCTTACAAGAAACAAACAAAAAAAAGAGAGTGAGAACTTTAAGTGAATTAAAACCACTGAGAATTATGAAGTTTCCCATAAAACTTTTCCTTATCAATTGCTTCTGGATAGAGCCTGATCTAGGCAGAATATGAAAGGAACCCTCTTTCTTCAGATGGTGGGACGTCCTTCTGAATCCAGGTTTTTCAGTAAGGCTTTGTGATCCTTATTCCAAGAAATTCAGCAAACCAAGAAAGAATAGAGAAAATCAAGTGTTATCATGCAAGTTTCCTTATTTTTCCATATCCATCTGAGCTTATTGGAACCTCTTAATTGATGAATGAGGACTTTATCAAGCCTGGCAGGAGTCGTTATGTTTCTGATTTTCCTTGAAATGTATCTGTCATGCAGCTCAAAATTGAATAGCCAGTTTGGGGCCTAACCAGAGACATGGCACTGACTTAAGACACTCTGAAGGGGATGAATGATTAATGCAGTTTATAGACAGGATAGTGCTGCTTCTGTCTCACATGCTTTTTGTATGTAATCTCCAGTGGTTCAAGTTCAGATGGATCTAATGAAAAAGGACTAGATGTTTTCCACCTTCCCTTCAGAGCATGCTGTACGATTTATCCACTGACAAAATGTGCTAATGAAATGTCACCTTGGACAGCTTGCTAAAGGATTGATGGGCTGAAAGTTTTGCACTTTAACTTTTGCAGGAAAAATGAATAAGTCCTCCAAACTCTGTATGATATAGAGATCCATTATGGTTTTCTAACTCAGGAAGTAGCTATGCCACTGATGGAATAGTGGATAGAGAAAAACACTGATGGAACAAAGTTTATAAATAAGGAAATTGAGGATGTGTGGCTTTATTATACCTCCATTCTAAATTATTGTCAAGTTACATGATTTTATGAAGTCATTTCCTTCTATATACCTTATACAATTGTTTTCAGTCTATTAGTCTATCAATGAGAAATAAAATCATCAGCCTCTGTAGACAGTTATCCTATTTCTTTATTTGTTCTTTGTCCCTTCATTACCAGAATCCCAACTATAAAACCTGTCCTGAGAATGGTTTTTGACCTTTTAATTCCTTCCACTCATAAAAAACTTCATAATCTGTGAGCAATGGCCACTGGAGACCGTTAAAAAGAATTGAAAATGGCACACAAAAAAATCAGGATGTGGAAGAAAATAAAACTTTACATAATCAGAGAGACTGTTGATAGCAGTAAGAGAGCAAAATATACAAAGTGGACCAGCACTGAAATAATAAAATCAAAAACGCAAGTGAACTTAAGCAAAAATAATGGGATGCAGAAAATAACTGAGTTATAGGCTATGTACATCTACACTGACCAAAATAAATAAAAATATCCACACAGTGACTCAATACACACACACACACACACACAAACAAACATACACACACAGAAGCTTAAAGTGTATGGGCCTACAGAAAGTAAGTTAATGCCTCATTTTATCTAGAATGGTGAATGGAAGAGAAAAGAAGGATATTTTCTTACTCCTTAGTCCAAGGAGAAAATCTGGTAGAATCTACCAAGGTAAGAAAATTATCTGTGATCAAGTTCCATAATTGTTAAAATGAGAATGAGAGTATTATTAGGGTAATGCTAGCTGCTATGATAATTAAGTCGAGTCCCCAAATTTCAGAGGCTTAATAGAATAGAAATTCGTTTTCCACATAGTATCAAACTTAAAACAGTGGGGAGTTAACATTATCCTCTGCTAAGATTGAGAGATCTTGATTCTTTCCATCTTGGGGTTTCACTATTTTTAATATATAGTTCTCTCAAGGTTGTTTAATTTATAAAACTTCCAAGAAAAAGTAACATGAGAGTCAGCGTATGAGGTGTTTATAAGGCAAACCTAGTAGAGAGCCACTACTCAGTAGACCATATGACTAATCCTAACTACAAGAGATTGGAAGATGTGGACTATGTGAATGTCTGGAAAAAGGGGGAAACAAGACAAATAAATAGGCTGATAGCAGTTCCTTTCACTTTTGTTGGGAAAATCAAAGAACATAATGCCTATATAATAAGCTCATTATCTCATAAGCATTTCTTTTTAATTTTACCTGTCCCTCTAATATTAAACGCCTCATAAGTATAATACTTCGTTATTATTATTTGGTTCTAATTAGGGTAGCTATTTTTGTAGCCATTGTTGGGAGCAGGGGAAGACACAGCAAAAGGACAATTTACTTAATAAAATTGAAAACAGATTATGCCCTTTTGATTATAAAATCACTGAAAAGGGAGGAGTTCTGAACTCACTGACCTTCACGGTCCTTTTGGAACTGAAAATATGTTTGTCCTTGATTTGTTAATATTCTGCTATATTTAATTCTCTCTTAACACATATTCTGTGTATTGCATCTCAGCATGATTTCTAATTTTTTATTATGTACATACTTGGATGGTAACAATGACATAAAAGCCACTCAAAGGTATATTGAATATTTACACTTGTTTCATTTTTAAATCCAAAAAGATAATCTGTTTTAAATGCTTCCACGTCACATTGTAGTTGACAAGTTTTTTGAAGCATGCTAAACTAAAATTTGGTAAAAGAAGTTACCAAATTGGTGATTAGAATTCAAAGACAGGATTAATTTTGTTTAATAACATGTTTTATGTGCTAGATATTTTTAACTTTTGAAACTCATATGTTTTTATAATCTAAAAAATGAGGGCTGTCACTGTGGCCTATACGTTACCTTTCCCTATAATAGAAGTGTGATTAGTACACAGATACTGACTCAATTACTGATGTTTATGTAAGTTTTTGTGATTTTATATTCTTTTAAAAATTTTGATTGGTATTACTCTTAATTAAATATAAGTGGATGTAAAGATTATTGAAAACAGAGCAAGATTTGGAGTTAGCAAGACAAGTTTGAATCTTGTTTCTACTTTAGGTTGCATGCATTTGAGTGTTTCTTAGACTCCCAGGATTATTACTTTACTGTCAGACTTTGGTTGCTGAATTATGAGCCTCTTATAGATGAAGTTACGTGACCAAGGTATAGTTCCTACTGATAATAAAATACCCTTATCGAACACCTAATATGTACCAGAACAATTTTGCCCGGTGCTTTATCTAATCAGCTCATTTAAATTTATAATTATCTTATGAAGAAGGTAATGGTTCACTTAAGATAAGCAGTTCATATATAGCGGGGGGATTCTAAAAAAGCTGAGAGGGCCAGAGTGAGACAAAAGAAACGTATTTAAAACAGAATAATAAACATCTAGCAGATCAAAGGTATCTCAGGAATTCCCAGCTAGAGTTTCCATCCACATTATGTGGTTAGGAAAAGAAGCAGAAGTGCTGGTAAGATGCTAAGTGTAGGATAAAAGCAGGATTTGCTTTGAACCCTCCTGGACCGTGATCATGGAAATGCTGGATTTGGCAAATAGAGAGTGGTATATACTAGTAAAACAGTTATTCTTGAAGAAGTGTGTTTGTGGGAGGTTGCTGGAAAGGGGAGTATATAGGTGGATAGGGTTTTACTAAACTATCCACATAAACCTACTTAGTTTTCATTGTAGAGTGTTGGTAAAGGAAACTACTGTCCATTCTACCTATTTTTTTAGGTCAGGTTCCCTGGGAAGAGTCAAAATCAGACAAAGGGATTAGCCGAACTGTGATGCAGTTGCAACAAATTCCTCAGGCGATCTACTTAGGATGGCCCCCAAACTGAGGCAAGGTGACAGGGCCTTTGTCCCTCAGTGGAGACCAGTCACTGACTGCAGCCATCCATCCCCCAGGGTGGGAGTGGCAGCAGTACAGCATAATATTTTCTACAGCGGGTAGATTTCCTACTGTAAAAAAGTCCAAAAAATCCTTAACCCAAATGAAAATTTCAGACATTTACCACAAAATAATCAAAAAGCAAGAGGAAAATTCAGTTATAGAAGGGATCTGAGAAAATGGTAGGAAATAAAGTCAATATTATTTAAGAAGACTCAGATGAAATATATTCAGATGATGGAAATAAAGTAGATCGCATTGTTGTCAGATATTTGTAATACTATGTGAATGCAGGGATTGTTGAGTTTCTTACAATGAAATAAAAATATGTGGATTTGTAATTTCATGCATTTGGTGCATGAAGTATCCCAAGTTTGAGATAATCATTTCCCCAAGCTCTTTTCACTTTCAACAAAAATACAACCACCCAAGTCACTTTGGATACAAAATTTCTGAGAAGACAAAGATTTGCTGTGCTCCAGCCCCAGAAAGGAAGTCAACTGAGCCGGAAAAGAGGGACTCAAAGACTTGAGATGATCATAGAGCGTGAAGTAGCAACCAGGTTATGAAGGACTTTGTTAGGCAGAGAAAAGGTCTTGGATTTTGTTCAGTGTGGTGATTGATAGAGCTGCTCAAACGAGTTTCTGAGAGCCGATCACTAAATTTTCATGAGTATTGTGAGCCTGTTTTTAAACATCATCCACATTCAAGGTTAAATTAGTTAAATTATTTAAATTTACAACTAAATGAATCATTTTGGAAACAAAGGCAGTCAAAGCTCACCAGTCCCTAAATTACTTTGCTATAGTTTTCTATTATCACAATAGACATTTTACAACTATTGTATCTATATGGTGGATGTGCAATGCAATGGAGTGCTACTTACTTGCACACCTCTTTCCAGCTCCACATTCAGTGACATCACATGATGATGCTAGCTTGAAATTGGTGGGAGTTTTGAAACAAAGGAAATCATTAAGCTAATCACTACAAAAGAGATTTTTTTTCATCCCCAGAGAGCTGGTTGCTTAACATTTATCAACAATTAATCTAATTCTAACTGAAATAAGAAGAAAATAAAGATTTTTTAAATATCTAACTGAAATAAGAAAATTAATTTTAGCAAGACAGTGGCATAATTAAACTTTGTGGGGTTTTTTTGTTTTGTTTTGTTTTGTCTTTAAGATAACTCTGGCTATTGTGTAGAGAAAAGACAAGAGAAGCAAGGGAGAAAGTTAGGAGGTTAGTGGGATTTTATTATAGTCACGTATGCTGGTCTCAATGAAGCAAAGAGAATGAATTAGAAATAGGACACATATTGTTGTCAGACTTGAGGAAGAGAGAAGGATCCAGGATGACTATAATATTCTGGCTTGAACAGTATGTTCCTGATGGTGAAATTTACTATGACCATAAAAACTAGAGGAAGAAGGAGTAACATAGAGCTGGTGACAGGAGTGAAGGAAGAAACAGTGCAGTTTTGAACATGCTAAATTTGAGGTACATTTTAAATATCCAACTTACAGAGACTGGAGCATCATGCCAGGGAGTTAAAGGAACATCAAAAGCATTGAGAGCCTTGGGACTGCATGAGATCACCAAGGAAAGAGGGTGACAAAAGAGTAAACATCCCACATCATTGTCTTTATGACTCTGACACCTCACATTTCTGCTTTTCACTTGATGTTGACAGAATGTCTTAAAACATTCCTACTTTTTTAATACTCCATGGACAAAATAAAGCAACGCCTAAATGCTATGGTCTCTGTTTTACTTTGGTGAGTTTTAGCTATATCCTAGCTAACTATCTTCCTTTCAATCCTGGCTTATTTCACAAGTCCTCAGTATTACAAGAATTTTCCCTAATGGGTGTGTACCTGCAAAGAGAGGTAACTCGGTGATCCAAAGACAAAATCCACTGACAAATTATGTATAGACAAGAAAAAGAGATAACAAACCACCTTGATGACAATCATGATGATTATTCTTTTAAGTTTCTCCTTTATAGAATAACCTCATTAGGATTCCAGAATCATTGTCACCTGTAACTGACTGATTCCCTTGATTCCAGTTGTTCTCTCAGCAAGTATCCTAGCCTGTGCCAGTTCCTTGGAAAATACATGCATAAAAGCCCAAGCATTAGGCAAACTTCCCTTGCATTAAGACCTAACCATGACTGCCAGAAGTCAGTAATAATCTGACATATACTTCATAGACTTCAATTGTACAGAGAACATATTGTAAAATATATTTTTTCCATATTCTAATATTTGTAAATCTTGAAATATACATCTTTAAATTTTATGACTATCACAGATACAAATGTCCAGATGTTAACTTTAAAACAGATCCAAAGCATCATACCTATACCAGAGTCCTCAATCTGTGACCAAGTCATGAAAGCAGCTTGAACGTCAGCTAATGAAATTTGCTATTTGAAGCAAATATAGAACTTATTGTTTGCAAAGGTGAACATCTGGAAAGATCTATGTATCCTACATATAACCGAACTGTTTGGTTTTGAATGCTAAGTTCTTACTAAAATTCTAAGTCTGTACAATACTCCAAAGCTTCAGTAATCAAAACAGTGTTGTGCTGGCAGAGACACAGACATATGGATCAATGGAACAGAATAAAGAGCACAGAAATAAACCCACACACCTACGATCAATTACACTTCAACAAAGGACACAAGAATATACATGGAGAAAAAGACAGTATCGTCAGCAAGTGGTACCTGGAAAGTTGGACAGCCACATGTAAATCAATGAACTTAGAACACACCCTCACACCATGCACAAAAATAAACTCAACATGGCTTAAAGACTTAAACATAAGACATGACACCCTAAAACTCCTAGAAGAGATCATACACAAAACATTCTCTGACATAAATCATACCAATGTTTTCTTAGGTCAGTCTCCCAAGGCAATAGAAATAAAAACAAAAATAAACAAATGGGACCTGTTCAAACTTACAAGCTTTTGCACAGCAAATGAAACCATAAACAAAACAAAACAAAAAAACCTACAGAATGGGAGAAAATATTTACAAACGATGCAAACGACAAGGGCTTAATTTCCAAAATATACAAACAAACAGCTCATACAACTCAACAACAAAAAATCAACCCAATTGAAAAATGGGCAGAAGACCTAGACATTTCTCCAAAGAAGAAATACAGATGACCAATACGCACATGAAAAGAGCTCAACATCACTAATTATTAGAGAAATGCAAATCAAAACTACAATGAGGTACCACCTCACACCAGTCAGAATGGCCATCATTAAAAAGTCTACAAATAACAAACACTGGAGAGGATATGGAGAAAAGGGAACCCTCCACTGTCGGTAGGAATGTAATGGTGCAGCCACTATGGAAAATAGTATGGTGGTTCCTCAAAAAACTAAAAATAGAATTACTATATGATCCAGCAGTCCTACTCCTGAGCATATATCTGGACAAAACCATAATTCAGAAACATACATGCACCCCATGTTCATAGCAGCACTATTCACAATAACCAATACATGGAAACAACCTAAATGTCCATCAACAAATGAATGGATAAATAAGATGTGTACATATATACAATGGAATATTACTCAGCCATAAAAAAGAACAAAATAATGCCATTTGCAGCAACATAGATGCAATCAGAGTAAGTTATCATACTAAGTGAGTAAGTCAGAAATAGGAAGACAAATACCATATGCTATCACTTATATGTGAAATCTAAAATATTTCACAAATGAATCTAGCTATGAAACAGAAACAGACTTACTGACATAGAGAACAGAGTTGTAGTTTCCAAGGGGGAGGGGAGGTGGGGGAGACATGGACTGGGAGTTTGGGGTTTAGATGCAAACTTTTACATATAGAATGGATAAAAAAACAAGGTCTTGCTGTATAGCACATGGAACTATATTCAGTATCCTGAGATAAACCATAATGAAAAAGAATATTCAATAAAATGTGTATACATATCTGAATCACTTTGCTGTATGGCAGAAATCAACAAAACATTGTAAAGCAACTATATTTCAATTAAAAAAATAAAATTCTAAGTCTGTAAAATAAAGTCCTTATAAACTAAGAGGTTAAACCTTAAATCAGTTTTCCAAGCCATATACGCCTATATGGAAATGTGCTATCTACAAACTAATTTTTTAAATTATTATTTTAGCTAAGAAACAGAGCTAAGCCCAATACTCCCAAATGCATCTACTATATACCATATATTAGGTATCTCCCAACACTTCATTTTAACAAATGCTGATTTATATGCTAGCATTCCTTTCACTATGCTTTGAATTGTGACAATCTTCTGCATTTTACTAAGATTGTATGTACCTGCTTTGATAGCTATTCTTTTCCTTTGAAAATTATAATTCATCATAAAATTTCCTATCTTATTAATTTTTATTTCTTTGTCTTTTCTTTAACTTTTTGGATGTTCATATATCCAAAAATAGGTAGCACAACTTAATAAGGTCTATCTTTGTAAATCACCACTTAAATCTCAAAAATAATCATAATTGATTAACTGGGAAAAAGAAAATAAAACACATTCCAAATACTCAAAGCTTTCAATGACATGCCTTGAGTTTTCAATGAATTTTGATATAAAAACTGAAAAGAGCTGAATTTTTCTACGTAATGAAATGAATTTTTTTTCTAAGTTTCTGAACTTCCCATCCCTGAAAATAAAGCCTTGGTTAACATCTGCCAAAGGAACTTTGGAGGACATTTTTTCACCGGTTGGAGAGAGTCTACTGTTTCATCTCTATTTATCAGTGTACAGATAAGGAAAAACTTAACCAGTTCACTTCTGTATTTCCTTTAATATTTTCTTTGGAAGGGAAAGAGGCAAGAAACCTCATCCTATGAGATCCAGTGTACTTAATGGAGATGAACTACAAATTTTGCTCTGAGCTTTCTGGCAGCAAACATGAAAAAGCAGCATAACACAAAGCCTAACATGATTTATAAGTTCCATAATTCCATGGACCAACCCATTAGATAAAAATAAATTATATGTATATAACTTATTTATATATAATATAAATTTATAAATATATTATAAATATATATGTAAATATATTTAAATATATATATTTAAATGTATATTGTAAATATATATTTAAATGTATATCGTAAATATACATTTAAATATATATTGTAAATATATATTTTATATATACGTATATGCATTCCTGCCTCAAGACACTGAACTTTTTCCCAAGTGCCTTTAATTAGAGACAGAAGTATAAGCTAAAAAATATTGTATTCAAATTGTCTTTATAGTAAATATCAAAAAAAATTCCAAGGGTTGCTCCTAAAGCAATATTAAGTCTAGTAAGCTAAAACACTAAGACGTTTTCATAATTTGTTAAGGAAAGGTTTGAGTATCAGCTGTTCAAATTTCCAGATTTTATGAAATATTTTAGACAAAAGAAGACCATAAATGTTTAACTGTACTCAGTCTGATTTTTATTCTGTATATTTTAGTGTAAATATAAAGAATCTTTTAATTTGGAGATAATGAAAACTTTCTGTATAATTTGTTCAATTCCCTTAACTTTTCTCTACCCTTGCTTTACCTCCAGTCTATAAAATCAAACGAAACATTTTTCATTATATTTGTGCTTTATTTACCTGTGCTTTGAGTCCTTGAATATGCAAGAGAATGCAGCAATGAGATCGCTGTATGGAGAATCTAATTCAGTCTTTAAAATGTTTGAAACAATTTAAAGAGTAAACAGGAAGAGTCTGTGGCAGTAACATCACATTTCAGTGTTGCTCAGAATGAAGAAAAGCTGGGAGTTCTGCCGAGTCAACAGTCACAACAGAGAAGGAAGCACTGAACCTGAGTTAGTACTAGCCTTAGAATTCTATTATTTAATATTCACTAAGGGTATTCCAAAAATGTCAGGTCCTGCTCTTTAAACTTTTATTGTGCATCTGTGCATTTTCTGCCCTTTGAAAGCCCTGATTCACTAACTTTTTAAGCCAATGGTGAAAATATTTCTAGTTTCCAATGAGACATATTGGGAAAAAATGGCATTTAATAATAATTAGATGAAGAATATTTCACAGTTAGAATCAAAAGGAAATTCTGGGAACTTTTCTAAAGGAGTAGACACACAATGAGCTGGAGAGCCAGGAAAGCTGGTGGTGTAATTCAGTCTAAGTCTGAAGAGCGGAGAGGCAGGAGCTCCTATGTTTGGAGGCAGGAGAAGATGGATGACATCCCAGCTCAAGGAAAAAGCAAGGGAATTCGCCCCTCCTGCTTTCATTTTTTTTTTTTTTTTTCCCATTCAGGCCCTCAACAGACTGATGCTACCACGCACATTGGTGAGGGCAGATCTTCTTTATTCAGTCTACTAAATCAAATGGTACTCTCTTCTGGAAATACCCTCACAAACACACCCAGAAATAAAGTATTATCTGGGCATCCCTTTAGCCCAGTCAAGCTGACATAAAATTAACCATCACAGGAAGGGCGCATGTAAATTGAAGATGGTTAACTGATGCTTTGATTTTCCTGTGATCCATGGTAAAACTCGGGAAGTTGTGCTATCTTAGATAGTAGGTTGCCTATCAGATTATTAACTACTCTATTCAACTAAAATAAAGATCACTACTGAGTTTTGCAGACCTGAGTGAGCCTCTCAAACAATGGTTATGCCATAGTATAAAAAGTGATGAAATTAAACATTTTAGAGCAGTTTTTACAGTGATTTATTTGATTTCTTAGGCCTTTTGTTTTGTGCTCTACTTATTTCTACTTATTTAAATCTCTCCCTTCAGTGATAATACAGTTATCTTATTTACTCAAAAACAAAACAAACAAAAAAACCCAAGGTAGTAGAAATATTGAAAACCAGAAACTGTATTAGAAATAATAGGAAGGTTTATCAAGTACAAGCATAAGCACATATATAATTGTTAAAGATCTATTTTTATCCAACTAATAATTGCTTTCCATGTCAAACTAATATTAAAAAAAAATAATTTGGGGGAAAAGAGCACAGATAGGTAATATCCATTTAGTAAATAGAATCAATATGGCCTTCCTGTGAGAAATTCTTTAGTTATATGATTTAAAACAAAACTAAAGTAAACTAAAACTTAAAGAAATCAAAAATTAAATAAATTTTTTAAAACTGTAAGAGGGAGAAGAGGAGTGTCAACACTGGTACCATGTCTTAATTCAGTAGTAGGTAAGCTATAGCACATGGGCCAAGGTTAACCCACCACCTCTTTTTGTACAGCTATGGAGCTGCAAATGGCTTTTATATTTTTAAATGGTTGCAAAAATATAAAAAACCTAAATATTTCATGATGTGAAAAATAGATAAAATTTAAATTTCAGTGTTCATAAAGCTTTTTTGGCACACAGCCACAGCTCATTCATTTACGTATGGTCCATGGTTTCTAGGCAGCTACAACAGTAGAATTGAGAAGCTGTGATAGAGTGTATATGTCCCACAAAGCAGGACATATATACTGACTGGGCCTTTGCCAGAGAAATTTGTCTATTCCTATTTTAATTCATAGACTTGCTAATTATTACCTGTTTGAAGAATATTAATGGGTATGTGTTTATATCACATTAGTAAAGTTATGGTAAAATATTTAATACCTATTACATATATATAATATGCATGGCATATAGTATAAACATGAGTATATATATATTTTTAGTCCTTACTAATTGTCATGTACTGTGCACATTACATGCCTATCTCATTTAGTTCTCCCAGGCAATATATGCAATATTTGAGCTATTTCACTTAACCCCTGAAATAGTCATGCAAGGATGTGCTAAAGTTAAACCCATTTAACAAATGCAAATACTGAAATTCACTATCTGGTTTCCAGAGTCAAACATCTGGAACTCAAGCCCCATTTACTCTAACTCCAAATTTCATACTCTTATTCCCTGCTACAACTTTATGTTTAGTTACATATTTATATAAATTAAAATTTATACACAAATGCTAAGACATCAAAGTCTAAAGCAATTATGCAGCATATTTATTTTAATTTCAATTTAAATATATCTTTTGCTGTTTCAAGAAAATCTTAAGGACAGCAATAAATAATGTACTTAATGTCGCCATATAGAGCCTACTAATGCAGACAAAGGCAGTTTCATAGAGGGCCAATATATTTTTATCTTTTTCTCCTGGAATAGTTTCTATCTAAGCAGAGTGAGTAGCCACAGAGAATATCACTCATTCTATGAACCTCCAGGGAATAGTCCTAAAAACACTTGTGAGATAGTAGATGAAAACTGGAGGAAGGGAACCAAGGGAATAGTAAGCAGAGGAAAACTGGCCATCTGCTTACCAGTCTGAAATTAGTCCAGTTTTTCTCCAGCTAAATTCATACAAATTAAGTTCAAATGATTAAATTGTACCAAGTGGAGATTCAAAACCTTCCTAATTCTGTGAATCAGGAATTAATTATTGGTAGGAATATTCATCAAGACTGTCCTGACCCACAAAAGGCTCTTCTCCAGCCATTCTTTTAAATATGTTCCTAGGGGGAAAAACGTCTCATTCTGGATCTTGGGTTGTAACTGACTCAGAGTAGAATTAGACTATCTGAAGAGATTCTAATATAAATTTAACCTGTAAAACCATACATTATTTGAGACTAAAACACTTTGTGACAAATTTACTAAAGTGAATTATAGTTTTAAAGGGAAAAGGGAGATACCAGTTAAAGAAAAAAAAATAATGTTCTATGTATAAATATAAGATGTAAAGTGTCCAGTTTTTTCCTTGATGAATGATATTTAACTTAGTACAAAGAAACTAAAATTTATGAAATTTCTACATATGCCAGTAACCTTATTAGATGTTTCACTTATGCTATTTTGTATAATTCCTACAGCAGCCCTGTGAAACATACATTTTTCTCTCATCTAAAAATTTATCTAAGAAAAGACAAAACAAAAGTAGCTGTTGTAGAGTAAGTCCTTGCTCGTGTTCATTGTTCAGTTCCTTTTCCCCTTATCCATACTGGATAGACTATTCCTCCTTTCCCCTTGACTTTAGGCGTGGCCATGTACATTGCTTTGGCAAGTGGAATACTGTATTAGTGAACTGATGACACAGGAGGCTTAAAATATGCTTCAGTTTGGGGCTTTCTCTTTTGTGCTTCTGCCCTTGTCATGAGAAGTTTTCCCTGGCATCTTAATACCCTTCAGCTGAGCCCACAAGCTGACCCAAAGACCATGGGCAAGAAAAACACTTAATGCTGTATGCCACAGATTTTTATGTAGGAAAATATGACTATGAAAAATTGGTGATGGGATGATACCATAAAACAAAACAAAACACACAAAAGGGAAAAACTAAAATTGGTGCTGTTTTATTTGGAATTAGGTGGGAGGCAGCAAAGAGACTCTTACGGAAGCTGGAAGAATGAGCCCTGTAATAGTGACAAGACTTTCGGTAAAATTTTAGTTACAGTTATTTAAAAGAGAGAAAATAAAATTTTGAGGCAAATGTTGAATGTATGAGTTACTTGCTTAAGATACTACAAGAAAGTGATGAGCTCATTAAAGAACAAAATAAAACAAAAACTAGCCAGTTGGCAAGCAAAACAGAATAGAGAGCTCAAAGATTGCATGGCTGGAGAAAGGAACTGTCGGTCTTCAAATCAAAGGTGTATCCTAACCAAGATGGCCTTAATCTTCCCCTCAGCTTCACTAAACTTTAGGGAGCTTTCTTCTGATGGTAGGTCCCCTGCCTCTCTTATTTTAGGGCATTTACTTCAGAAAACTTTCTATTGTAAACTCTTTCTCTGCCCTTTTGAGAGGTAAATATTCTCCCAGCCTCTTGCCAGTTTTACAATACAAAAAGGTTGTTCTTATGTTAAGCAATTATACTCCAATAAAGATGTTAAAATAATTAATTAATTAATTTTAAAAAATATAATTTTCTCTACCTAAATTATGGTGAACCATGGAAGAAACTTAAATAAGTCCATTGCGTTTTTTTTTAAAAGTTATTATGAAGATAATATATTTGATTTTATTTAGTAAATGTATACCTAAAGACACCATTAAATTGAATTTTTGTAAGCCTAATAAAAATGTAAATGCATTAGAAAAAAAAAAAAAAGACCTGGGAGCCACCCCTTTGAAATACAGTCATCAAGGATGAGAGTGCTCCTACCTCCCAGTCCCTGTGGAAAGGTAGGATAGTGTCTTCAAGGGGCATCAGTTAGCAAACACAGATGGCCTAATCATAGAGAAAAACATCTGCAAACTCAGGAACAACTCAATGTGATGGCACATTCCACTGACCAATCTCCTTCCTTAATGTCCTCTAGTCCTTTTCCGCTAGATCACTCACCTCAGCACTTAAAAATACATTCAGTCTCTTTCAGAGTTCAGTCTCTTTCCTCTGCTGCAATAATCTTAACTAAGGCTTCCTGGTTTTTTAACTTTGTCCAGTGTAATCTTTCTTTGACAGTCCACTGAAGAACAGCCTCAGATAAAGGACAATTACTCACTCTGAGCATTACAGTAAGACATGATCTCAGAGCAAAGACTAAATCAAGCTGTGGCTGTGACATTCTTTGTTAAAACCTCTGAAAGGAGTAAGATACATCGAGTAGATCTTCTAAGCCAACAAGACTCCTAGGAAATGTAGGGTCATAAGCCCATAGAATCCTGATGTATACAAACCTCTAATAACTAAGGAGAGAGAGAGAGAGGTATTTTGTAAAACTATTTTAGAGGTGACATTTGGCACATGGATTTGACCGGAATCAAATACATAGAAATTCAGAATGTTTCAAGAGAGTGGAACTAGCAAAGGCACCTCCTGCCTGCACTAAAAGAATATGAGATTTTTGAGATATTAAAAGACATTCAACAGGAAGCTGACCAAGAAATCTGCTCGATGCCCATTTCAAAAATGGCCAAGGAGAATGATGCAAAGGAGAAAATCCCAGAGAGTGGAGTCAAGAGCTAGAGAGAACAATCGACTGAACTGAACTGAAGCTTAGTCAAGGTACATTTCCTATCCCCAGGGTACAGGATTCTGGCAATATTTGATCGTTAGGATCTCAGAATTGCTGTAGACTCATAACTGTTATTTGCCTCCTCTTCTTTCCATTTCGAGTTAGGGGTGTTTATTGGGTTATCCTGCCCTTTTCTACCATCACATGT
Source organism: Kogia breviceps (assembly GCF_026419965.1). Taxonomy (NCBI): domain Eukaryota; kingdom Metazoa; phylum Chordata; class Mammalia; order Artiodactyla; family Physeteridae; genus Kogia; species Kogia breviceps. The sequence goes on along the minus strand of NC_081317.1, from coordinate 49,257,348 downwards.
TGGGTTCATGGGATGGGAGGGGTGCAGACAATTTATCTAGCTCTCCAGATCCATAGGCACTGCATCTGGACCTGGTTGAGCCTGATGCCATGTAAAAATGGGACTATGGGGATGTTTTGAAGAAGAATTTAGTGTTTTTCACATGGGGAAATGGAGTGAATGGATATTTGTGACCAAAAGGAAGCTGGAGTTGTAGCAGCAATAAAGACATCCCACTCCAATCTCCTGATTATGGGGAGGGTGAATGTGATGCTGGATTATATGCAGATGACTATGAAATGACAAGTCTGTTTGGTCTGTTTGAAATGGGCTGATGACCTTGCGGTGACATCTGTCCCAGTCAGAGGAGCTCAGGGGTATTGAGGAAGTTCCAGTTTTACATATGTATCTCTTAATAGCATCTAAACTTTAAAAACTTTAACTTTTACTCACTAGGTAACAGAATCCTCAAGAGAGATAAAGTAAATATTTAAATATTAATTATTAATAAATGATTAAAAATGTTATTCTACTTGCATGACAACATGTTTTAATTAGGTTGAAATTGCATACTAATTGGTAAATCTAAGTTGAGTAGAGTCTCCTTGGAAGTGTACATTTACTTTTACACAGTGTTTTAGATATCTATTTGCATGTTTGAAGGAACTTGTGTTAAAATCTGATCTAATATTGTACATATGATCACCACAAATGGTTAATACCTGTAAGGGAAAGAGTACCGAATTTGGAATGAGATGTGCTACTTACCACCTCTATGGCCTGGAACATGCATTTAACTTCCCTGAACAGCAGTATCACTTTCTATAAAATGGGGCTAATATTAAATGTATTGTAGAGTTAGTGTGAAATTAATTGATGCTATAGTATATGCATAGTTTCTATTGAACAGTAAGCTCTCAGAGATTTAATTTCACACCTGTCCCCCTGTGAACACCCACACACAGTTTTTCCTCAATGCATAAGAAATTGTTTATCTGACATGAAATACAAAGTTGGAATTTTTAAATGAATCTGTGGGCTTAGGACGCAAAATACTCAACTCCATTCACTCTTAATTTTCAGCCTGTTCTTTTCATAGTGATGGTCAATCACATCAGAACTAGTTGTTCTATTCTATGGCTACTTCTCTTCTTTATCATGGTGCCTTAGAAGACCAAAATATTAGAAAATCAAATTAATTCAAAACAGCAAGTTATTTGAAAATACAGAGGCTTTAAATTCAGGAGAATGTAAGTCATAGAGGATAGAGGTAGGAGCTGATCTGAACTTGTTAAAACCTTATCTACTGGTATGTCTCCAGATCGCTCCCCTTGTGTTTTGTGTAGCCAGTTGCCACATTGGAGATGGTGTGAGGAGGGTAGATGTAAGGCTTAGCTCATACAGTGATGCCTATAAAATGACCAGTGGTCTGTCTGAAAAGGGTTGATAATCTTGAGGTGATATCTCTTCTATTGGAGGGGCTTGGGGAACGCAACTACTTTCTGCTTTTACATCCTCTATCCTGTGCAGGGCCTGCTCTGCTGCCCTGCCCTCTCAATCTGTTGCTCACTACATCTGAGCCTATCTCACTGGAGTATGAGGTTAGATAGGTTTAGGTTCAAATCCCAGCACCACTATCCAAATAATCATACAATCTTGTATAAATTTCCTAAAATCTTAGAACCTCCCTTCCTGAACTATTAAAGGGAAAAAAAATCCAGCTCATAAAATCCAAACCTCTCCTCAGTTGCCATTCAATAGAAAATGGCTAATATCAGCTTTTATAGCCTCACCTCTTTTAAAAAAAGTCACATATAAGGCAAATAATATGTTGAAGGTCCATGTGAAAATTTTATCAGATATCCTTTGGAATTAAGAAACAGAAGGAAATCAGAAATTGACAAAATTCACATCTGGTTCTACCATGAAAATAGAACAGATTAATTTCTGAGTTATGGTTACACACAAGGGGATCACTTCTACTGAAAGTGTGGTCCTCAGTTTTGATTATTTGGATAGCAAAGTGAGTTTCATCAGTCTGTTTTAAAATCCTAATATAATTTGTTTGAAAGTGTTTTAAAAGCATTTGTTTCTGGTGACATTCTAGCTAGAAATAGATAAGATGTCTTTATAAAAACATATTCTGTATTAGAGAGCAAATATATCAGCACTAATCTCTTGAGTTAGAACTGAAAAAAAGTACACAGATAGTTGCCTTAACCATTGCATTTTAAATGGTCCAGAAATGTCTGGTAAGTAGAAGCTTGTAGTAAATATGTACGAGAGAAGAAATGTAAAGACTTGAATTTTGCCCAGAGCACTTACTGAGAATATTTGGGAAAACAGAGGAAGACCTTTTCTGAGCTTACCAAACAGTTGTGAAAATCCACATTTTTGTACACATATACTCACATACACACAAAATACACATTTTGGTTCCAAGGAATTGAAGTATGATGGTATGTTATAACAAGAAAAAAATTTAAACTAAGATTTTTTTAAATCTCTAATTATTTCCAAGAAAACATTTGAGTCTAGCTTATTAATTAATGTAAATTTATATTAGAGATTGAAGTTTGTCATCTGACGTGGAAAGCTGAAAGGGAGAACAACAGATCATTAGTTTTCTAACAATCAGTGTTCTGCCTTTAATATAGACTGCTAAAGAAAATAAGCAGCAGCTTTGTGGATTAGTCAAAGGCCCAAACTTCGGAAGGATGGTTTTAAAATGTTGTACACTGGAAGTAGAAACAAGGAAATGGACACGCTTAAATCCCCAAGGTCAGCAAGAGATCAGTTATAGGCACCTTTCAACCTAACCAAGACAGGTTATTCATAGGAATACTCTTTACACTGTGTCAATAACATAAGAGAAAAATATGGATAGAGAAATGTGATGAACAGATTTTACAACTCCAACCACTGTGTTCCTGCCCTTGTATTATCCTCCACCCCCTTGATGGTGAAAGAGACCTGTGACTTGCTTCTATCAACAGAATATGACAAAAGTGATAAGATGTCACTCCCCTAATTAAGTCATGCTATATAAGACTTTATCTTGCCCCCAACTGCTTTCCTTACTGACTTTGAAGGATCAAGCTTATATGAGCTGTATGGTCACAAGGAAATGAATTCTGCTAGCAACCTGAGTGATCTTGGAAGTTCATCTTTCCCCATCGATCCTCCAAATGAGATGGGCATAAACTCAGAGAAAACCATAATTCAAAAAGACACACTCACCCCAATGTTCATTGCAGCACTACTTACAATAGCCAGGTCATGGAAGCAACCTAAATGCCCATCAACAGATGAATGGATAAAGAAGATGTGGTACATATATACAATGGAATATTACTCAGCCATATAAAGGAACAAAATTAGGTCATTTGTAGAGATGTGAATTCATCTAGAGAATGTCATACAGAGTGAAGTAAGTCAGAAAGAGAAAAACAAATATCGTATATTAATGCATATATGTGGAACCTAGAAAAATGGTACAGATGAACTGGTTTGCAGGGAAGAAATTGAGACACAGATGTAGAGAACAGACATATGGACACCAAGTGGGGAAAGCGGCAGGGGGTGGGGGTTGTGGTGTGATGAATTGGGAGATTGGGATTGACGTGTATACACTGATGTATAAAAAATGGATGACTAATAAGAAAAAATAAATAAATAAAAAATAAACATACACAGGTTATTTGTGAGTAAAAAAAAAACAAAAAACAATTATGGGGTCTCTTTGAACTCCAGAATGCATGGACACCTCTTATAGCAATGGATCATGACTGTTTATTAATAAAGTTCACTTGATATGGACATGCAGAAAAAAAAATTACTCTGAGGATGTAAATTAAAAAAAAACAAAACCACATTAAGCTTCTAGTTCAAATCCCAGCCCGACCTTGTGCACTCCTGCATTGAAGGTCTTTCCATGGATTAGAGCTGACAGGGTCAGTTTCACTCCTGATCGAAGGGGCTGGGTATAACGCAGCCAATCAGGCTGGCATTATTCACTTTGACAGATAGAGAAGTTCTACAATTCGGCTTGTACTTAGCAGCGATGCCGATACGTGTGTTGTTACAGCCAGCGGTCCATGAGAGGTTTATTGATGTTTCAATCTTCTCATTCACCTTCTGGTAGGTCTACCTTCCAAATTCAGTGCCAAAGTTCACATGAGTGTGCAGCTGGAAGTCTGTGGCCTTGTAACCCAGGGTGAAATTATTCTGTGACAGTTTGGATTTGGCTGTGTCAAAACTCATCCGATAGCCAGAAAGCCAACCTTCAAAGGCCAACACAGCCCGGCCATAGATGGTTGGTCCAGAAAAACTGATACCAACATTACTGCCAAGACTGAAACAATCCCGTTTATAGGAGGCTGTCAATTTCCCACTCTTCTTTCCTGTGTTCCCTACAAATATGGTATCAAGAGTCAGTTTCCACCCTTCAGCCAACTTATTCTATTCTCCAAAGACATTTCTGTCCCCAAAGTACTGTCTGTGTTGCACTTTTGGGTGAAGGTCAGTCCATCGTTACAAATCTTGTATTTGGTCTCTAGGTTGCCTGATGCTTTCCCTGTATCATTGTAAGCATGACCAGAAGTAGGAAATTCCACTCCACTACATGACTTGGTTCTCAGATCTATTTTGACTATGCCAAATCCATATCCTTTGTTGAAGACATCCTTGGTAGCCTTTCCTAGGTCATAGTAAGTTGGTGTGTTACACATATCTCCGACAGCAGGGCCTGTCCGCTCAGCCAGGAGGACCCATCCACTCTGCTAGAGCACCGCTGAAGGTCTTCTTCAGGCCAACGCCATCCGTACCTGTGCAGCCCCACACCCGTGGTGCCTGCGCGCTGCGAGCCCCACCCTGCGGCTGTGCCAGAGTGTCGCGCCGGGGTCATGCACCACAGGAGAGAGGCAGACTAACACCCCCAACTGTCGGAGTGCGCGCGTGCGTGGCAGGGCCTGGCCTTTGGCTTCTTTCTTAATTATTTTTGTTGTTGTTGAGTTGTAGGAGTTTTTAAAATATATATTCTGGACATTAACCCCTTATCAGATATATGACTTATAAATATTGTTTCCCATTCCATAAGTTGCTTTTCACTCTGTTGATTGTGTCCTTTGATGCACAATTTATCTATTTTTCTTTGTTTCCTGTGCTTTCTTTTTTTTTTAAGTCACACAAGTATTGCCCAGTGCTCTAATTCAAGATTCAAAGAGAATGATCATCATCACACAATGGGATGGAATGGAATAGATTCATCAGATGCAGTCACAAGTCCCAGTCTTTCTATCTTTTAGGGATACTTGTCTAACTTTTTTAGTAAAAGCACTGCTTAAACCCTGTCAAATCTCCGTGAAGGAGATGGGCTTGAATGTATAGTTCTCTACATCCTGCTTATTGGGCTTACCTATAGCTAGAGTTGGGCTATGGGAGCATCTGAGCTCTCTCTTTGGGCCCACCAGACAAAACGAAAAACAAAACAAAGGAGACCAAAACAAACAGATAGAAATACTTCCGAAGTATAAAAGGCCATGTGTCCAATTTTAAGGATATTGACTATAGCATGGAGAGGCAGTGTACAATGTGGTGGATAATTTCACTGGAGAGGACTGTATCCAAAATAACTGAGTGTTCAGGAAAAAATTTACTAAATAGTTCATCTCAGAATTGCTATGATAATTTGGCATATAACTGTAACTACCTCTGAACAAGTTGCCCTGTCAGGAATACAGAGGTGAAAGTTTCTCAAAAAATATTTTAAATTAAAACCAATATACTGGAGTACTAAAATAACAAAACCTCTCTGTGACCTCAAATAATTCTCTCTCTGGACCTGTCCCCTTACCTGTAAAAAATGATGCTACATAAATGAGTTGAGTTAATCTTTTAATTTGATTCAAAATCAATGAAGTATATGGGAAAAGCAGGTCAGTGGTGCCTACATGATTACATGACTTCATATACCTCAAAATGGGTTTTGTTTTACGTATAATTAAAAGCAAATTATAAGCAAAGAAGATAATTATAACATCTTACGGAGTTCATGTGGCTGTGGTCATGTGGTTAAACATGGATGTGAGGGTACTGCACAAGGTAAGCTCCTTATAGTGAATCTACTAAGTTTACATTTCCCATATGGCAAGTTTCTTAAGGGTATTTAAGGTTTTAATGCAAGAAGCATGCGTGACATTACTCTGTTAATATTACAGGAAGTCTTTACTTTTGTTTAGCTTATTTTGGCTCTAATAAAATCTGCAACTCACATTTTATATGCAATAAATGTATAGGATCTATTTCTCTCGGGGTCTTTAACAACTACCTTTACTACTGCAGCAAAATATTTTAGTGAAAATGTGTGATTTGTGGGTGTTAAACATGGAGATGAGGTTGGAGGGACACAATGGGACAAAGTGGCATAATGGTTTGTGAGGATAATAGATGCATTCTCTGGTTTACTGGATGACCGTTTCATACCAAGAATGAAATTAAATTCATGAAGTAATAATTTTTAAGAGCCAGAAATACAGAACTACAGAGAAATGAACCCATGTGAGCTCAGTCTTTTAGTCATATTGGCCCACACAAAACTCCTAAACAGTGTGTGTACCAAGCACAGTAAAAGATGATATGGAAATTATTCCTTTTCCTTTTTCCTTTCCTTTTCCTCTAGCTTTTCTTTTCCATTATGAGGTATGCTTAGCTATTCAGCAAACAATTATAGATGACAAACTATTGTACTAGTTATGTCATGAAGAGCTAAAGAATATGTTGGCAGAGACATGAATAATGCTCAGAATTTTCACTCAATCTTTAAGTGCAGTATTACTATTAATTCATTCTAGAATTATACAGACATTAGCAAGGTACATAATTATGGTAATAATTTTCTTTAATATTATAATGTCTTCTTATAAATGTTAGGATTGCTTTTCCAGAAGAGGGAAGATAAAGGTTTCCCTTATTCTGAACTTAATCTTCTGTGAATGAGTTACTGCAATTGCCCTCCCCAAAGTCTACCTATGAAATTGAGCTAGAAAACACCATGTCTTACACAGCAGCAAAAGTTGCTACATAGTTATTTGGCTTTAAAATACCCTTCCTGTAAACAAGAGGAGTTATTCAAGAGATTTGCAGCATGTCCTTGGTGAAGACAGGAGAGGAGAAAAATCTAGAGGTACATATATATTGTGCTTTGCTTTATATCATAAACATGTAAATGAAAGGTCAAGGATTTATTATTTTAAACAAATTCAAGTGAGGAGGGATGTTTTATTTTGTAAATAATTATGGCCTTATTTGTTTTAAGTTCAAATTTCCATACGTCAAATTTTATTAAATGGAGCACATCTGTATGAGATCTACATGGAAAACCTGAGAAGAGTTCATGTTTAATGTAGTGATGATTTAATGAATTAATCATTCATTCATTCATTTGTATATTAAATATTAACCAAATTTTTACCTAGACTCTGATTTGTTCTGAATAAACTAGATCTTACTGCAGGAACAAATAACCACTATTACTGACTCCAAACAGACCAAAAAAAGGTTTATTTCCTACACTAGTTACATGTTGGTGACAGGATAACTAGGACCTCTGTTCATTATCATGTCACCTCCCCTCTGAGACTCAGGCTGATGAAGCATTCACTAGCTACACCATGCCAGACACTGTGGTAGAACGGGAAAAGAAAATGTTCAGGCCTGCACTGTCTCTTAAAACTTCTACCCAGAAATGACACATGTCACCATGACTCATGTTTCATTGGCCAACACAAGGCCGATAACGCAAGTCTGAAGTGCAGTATGAGAAATGCAATAAACTGAATTCCCTATTCATATGTTAGGCGTGATTTCCTGTACCTAACTAAATACAGAAAACAAGCAAAAATCAGTGTTACTTGTTTCAGAAAACACTTGACCCTGAGAGATACGCGTGCTAATCAAGTAACTTATTGATCAAAACTAACATCCCACTATCAAGAATAGCTTCAAGACCTTCACTTTGTTGTGTCCACCATGCAAAGCCATCATGTCGTAAATATTTCCTGATCTCAACTAATTTCCATTTTGCAAGATACAACTTAAAATCACCTAGCTCAGGCCCCCAAACCCTGTAAAAATTCTCCATTGATTTCCTCCTTCTGACACAATGTTAAAACAGTGTTTTCTCTTACTGCAGCTGGTCAAAGAAACTTTGCCTTGCTTAATCACTAAGCTTTTCTGCTGGCCTTCTGGAGGACTAATTATTTGATATATGCCTACTCCACACCTGGAAGGAGACAGGAAACCAAATATCACTGAACAGCACGAATGGTAATCATAGTATTTATGTGTCAAGTGTTGTGATAGGCTTTTGAAATACAGATTTGAATTAGGCCCAAGCCTTGGCATATGATAGGTACTTCATGTTTGTTAAATGAATGACTGAAATATAGAAAAAAAGGCAAGTGTGTATGAATCTTATAATACTTCATGAAGACAAAGATAATAATAGAGTTAGCAAGATAAATAATTAAGGTCTATACAACCTCACTGCTATGCAACCCCATGTTTTATCTGGGGTTAATTTTTTCAGATTCACCTGTTTCCCTGGCCTGAGAGTGAGAGTACCCCACAGAGAGGCTGACAGTTTCTTCTCAATATGGTTTGCAACAAATCACGTCATAAGAATTGAAGAACTTCAGAAAGAAAACCTAGTCTAGAAGAGAATAACATATTTGACTGTTTCTCAAATTTCATTCTCTTCCATATCTATAAATCCATGAAGACACAATGTTTTCACCTCCTAATACTTAATACAGTATAGATGAACAATAAAGAGTTTTAATGAGTGAATGAATATTAACCCCATTCATTCTTGTGGCATTTACTGTGCTCACACTATATACAAAACGATGTGTTGGTGTTTTTCATCCAAAGATGAATACCATATAGTCATCTGAAGCATCTTTGTAGAAGGAGCATAGTCTGAATTAGGGGAGAAACCGCCATGCTTCTAAAAGGTGCAGAATATCTGGGCCTTCTCTTAACCCTAAAAGGCTAGGCACATTTCCTGAAGAAATAATTGTATGACAAGCAACATGATACAGTGGAAAGAGTTCTGAACTTAGAATATGTTTTCGATGCCAGCTCTAGCATTTGATTCTCTATGTGAACTCTGGCAAGTCTGTATGTGCCCCTATCTTGGTTTCCTAGCCTACAAAATGAGAGGTGATATATTTACATTTTAAATGTGTTATGAGCAAGCAAATATGTAATACTTGGAAAATAACTTAGCACCATCTGCATTTAAGCCTAGCAAATTGTTTCTGTGTTTCCCTCTCTTATCTCTTCATCTTTTGTCTGTGATCCTTTAGCATCCTGTGGCATTTTATATCCTGCAGTGAATTGTAATTCTCTATTGATTTGTCTGTATACTTCCCTTTGCAACTTCCTTGAGGACAAGACTATTTTATTCATTTTTACATCCCACACATTTACTACAGAGCCTGATGTATAGGAGATGGTCAGTAAATGTTTGAAAAATGAAAGAATATATATAAATGTATAGATGAACTAATAAGTGAATGAATGAAATGAGCTGTGGAATTAATAACTTTCAACAAAGTTTTTGATGAATCATTATAGTAACAGAGTCACTGGCTCCTCTCATCTGTGTACCCCTTTTAAAGACAAAGATGTAACTGATGTGCAGCAAAGGATGACCATCAACTCTATAGAGCAATTTTCCCAAACTTCCTCGATGATATGAATTACTTGGGTATTTATTAAATATACAGCTTCCCAGACCTTTGTCTTAAAGATTATAATTTTCCAGCCTGGAATATCACTAAGTAATTTGTATTTCTAACATCTACTCCTAGGTAATACATAACATCATGGAAATTTGGTAAATACTGACCTAGAATATAAAATGTAATAACAGTTACAACAAAACATATAGTGCCTGCTAGGTTAAATTATTTTACTGCACTAATTTACTTCATTAATTCATAGATATTGACTCATTTAATCTTCACAACAACCCTAACAAGAAGTCATTATTATCACCTCTATTTTACAGATGAGTAAAACTGGGGTATGGAAAAGTTAAATAACTTACCCAGGTTATGAAACTATAGATGGAATAGGTGGGATTTGAAAACTGGCAACCTGACTTTTGAGTATATACTCTTAATTTTTCTTCATTACTTCCTTCCCAACAATGAAAACAGTGCATAGTGCTACACAATTTAAAATATATTATTTTTACTATTTCTGAGAGCAAGTGATGCTCACAAAGATCCATTAAGAGAATTTCCAAGGTACGCACCACTTGAGGATTTGGATTTGCAGTGCATGGGAGAGCACCACGTAGTTACTGACCAAACTCTTCGGAAAGCTACTGTATTAGTTTCCTACTGCTGCCGTAAGAGATTACTACAAACTTCGTGGCTAAAAAGGACACAAATTTATTATATTACACTTCTAGAGATCATAATTCCAGAAAGAGTCTTATGAAGATACAATCAAGGTGTTGAAAGGGCTGATTCTTTCTGGAGACTCCAGAGGAGAATCCATTCCTCGCCTCTCCCAGCTTCTAGAGGCTGCTAGTAAACCTTGGCTTGTGGCTGCAGCACTTTAATCTCTGCTTCCCTTGTCAAAATGCTCTGTCCTATTCTGTTCCTCCTTCTTCCCTCTTATAAGAGCCCTTATGATAACATTGAGTCAACCTGGACAATTCAGGATAATCTCACCAGTTCAAGTTCCTTAACTTAAATCATCTCTGCAAAGTCCCTTTCATCATGTAAATTCACATATTCACAGGTTTGGGGACTTGGGTACCTTTGGTGGCCATTTGTTACCCTAGCACACCAAGAGCAACACAAGGGATTACCACATAGGACAGTTCCTTAATCTAGATGTCACGGAGCCTCTTGCTGTACGGTATGTATCCACCAAAGGATGGGGATTGGGTGAGACATTTTTCAAAATCTTGGCTAGAATACTTGGGGGAATAAAAATACAGGATCTGATTTGATCAAGAAATCATCCTTTAAATACCCATGAAGAACATTCATTATACCTAACTAATCTCAGCCAGCAACTCCTTCTCTTTCTTACATGGGAACTGTTCTGTTATCCCAAGGTAAAAACTATCCATGGGGAGCTGGGTATTCGATGCTTTCCCAGAAGCCTAAATCCAACTAATTTTCATATTCCACAAGAGTTTGCTGTGGCTTTACCTACAAACTAATAACAAACCACCCAAAATTTGAAGTCATAAAAAATCCTTAGCAAGGTTTTCCAGACGTAGATCATGCCCAGTTGAAAGATTCTACCTTTCTGAGACAGAAGAGTGTTGGTATAACAAAGAGGAAATTCTGTAAAAGGCTGTCTGTATCTTAATGATGAATATTCCTCTCCTGTTGAAAATTCTGCAGCAAGCTTTAAAAAAATCAAATCATAAACAGCATGAGGAGCTGCTGGAGGTCACAAAGGACTAAAATCTGTAATAATCTGCATGTCTCTATCAGATAATAGGAAGCAAGATGTTGACTGAAACAGTTTCATTTCAAATGATCTCTGTGATATTGATCAAATTGGGAGCATGCCAAATAAAAACATGTTTTCTTATTAATTCTTAAATTGCTTCTCTCATTTTGCAAATTTAAGTTAATGCATTGACAAGAGGAAAAATGTTACTTGAAGTAGAAACAAATATGAATTGGCTAACAGATGCAGGAAGCTAAATAGCAGTCATCTTTGGAATAATTTTTCTAGGCTTTGTTAGTTCATATTTTATGGAGCTAAGAAGAAAGTGTTGAGTTTTCCTATCACAATGTTCCATTAAGAGTATTTCCAGAATAAGCACCACATTATGTTTTGGATCTTGCTGTACATGATAGGACAGCACTGAACATCCTCTGGATGACTTGTGAGCAGTGAAATTAAGTTGTTTGCAAAGTTGTCTTTGGGAGCAAGGCAAATGAATTGATCTGAAACTAATGGAAGTTTGTCTTAGGTCCTGGAACATTACCCTGAATGGCTTGAAGGTGTCACTTTAAGCAAATCACTTAAATATTTTGTACTAGAATCTCTCCTTTTGTATAAGACAGATATTATATACCTGCTATGTCTTTACCAAAAGTCCAAGAGTACTTTAGAGATTTGCAAGATTTTTTAATTTTTAAGTCATTCCAAAGAAAAATTGAACATGTAGGAAATAAGTATAATCTTTTCATGTCATATTCGATATAGATGAAAAATATTCCTACCCTTATGTTGACAAATATCATTCTGAGGGATTTATCTTAAGGAATTATCCAAAAGACAAAACATGCTATGGTCAAAGAACAAAGATGTTCTTTTGTGTATTAAATGTGATAAGAAATATATGAAAGAAATCAAATTGTCCCAACTATTGATATTTGATTATATAAATAATAGAAATGTGTTTAGTTGATGAACACTTTCATTAAAATAAATGATAATGAGATTTATGTGGCAGCATTGAAAATTACATAGTGTTACATGGAATTAAAAGTGAACCCTTTTTACAGGAATAAAGACGTAGACATAGAGAATGGACTTGAGGAGACAGGGAGGGGGAAGGATAAGCTGGGATGAAGTGAGAGAGTGCCATGGACTTATATATACTACCAAATGTAAAATAGATAGCTAGTGGGAAGCAGCTGCATAGCACAGGGAGGTCAGCTCGGTGCTTTGTGACCACATAGACAGGTGGGATAGGGAGGGTGGGAGGCAGACACAAGAGGGAGGAGATGTGGGGATATATGTATATGTAGAGCTGATTCACTTTGTTATAAAGCAGAAGCTAACACACCATTGTAAAGCAATTATACTCCAATAAAGATGTTTAAAAAAATTTAAAAATAGCAAAGAAAAAAAATGAACTCTTTTTACTAATATGCAAATATGTTTTCCATATGGATGAAAAGTGGATGAGATGTGCACAATTTAAAATGAATGATATGTTTGGGTAAAGATCTGAGTGATATGTATTTATCTATTCATACATTTATTAAACATCCTGTAATGTTATAGTCTTTAAAATTTTTAGAAATATTTAAATTAGGATTTTAAAAGGAAAGAAATAAAGACTTATGGGGGAACACTTGACTTTTTTGCTCTTACCATCCTGTTTTTCCTCTTTTCCATTCCATAGACCTAGCCAACATCACTATCTTCACTGGAAGCTTTCTCTATAATTCACACAACTGTTTAAAGGTTTATCATTCACAGTGTTCTGCTAGTGAAAGAACTCTATAGCGGCCTGCAGGCTCTGTCTAGCTGTCTCCTCTCCTGGCTGCCCTTGGGTCATCCACACCACTGGTGGTAAAATGCCAACAAGAAAATTAGTGGAGCACCGCCTATACCCTGATTCCTTCCTAAGGGAGCCTGTCTCTGGGGAGCAGCTAAAAGGGCAGGAAAAATGTGCAAAAATCTCATGGGGACGGAAAGACGTGAAGACAGCTGGTAGATTTGGCAAACCCACGTCCCTGCAGAAACCTGTCGCTCAGAAATAATGCGACCCAATTCTCTATGAATATGCATTTTACTAGACTGAAAGTGGAGGGAGCATCTCTGTGAATACAGTTATTTTTAAAAGAGTGAACCAGACGTTGTGCTCAGAACTATGCCTGCATGATCTCATTTAATTCTCACAACAACCCAAGAGAGAGAAAACGTAATCTCCGTTTTATCAATGAGGAGAATGGGTTAATGAAAAAGAGTTAATGACTTTCCCTGTGGCACCCAGGCTTACCAGAGAGTGTTGCAACCTTCTACGTTTTCGTTTAGTCTCTGAAGACGGCGTAACCAGGATTATGTAGAAAATACAGTAAAACAAACACCTTTTCCTCCATACCAGGAGATCCACAATCATGCCATTGGATCAATGGTCCAGGGCGTTCAGATTAGCTGCTTCAATTTGCTAATTAGATAGCCTTTAGGAATACAAATTTTCCTAATCAAGCTAGCAAATGTTGGCATTGCATTTTGCTTCTTCAAACGCCTGAAGTAACACCTCTGAGGTGAAGGAAAGAATATCATGTGTATGACCTCATCTTTGGATATTCTACTGTATGATACCATGTCTTAGAACATGTGTGACTGGTAAATGTTTATAATGATAAGTTTAGCTTGTGACCCAATGACCCATATGTATGCTTGTTTTCCACTTGCCTTCTTAAAAACACATGCAGTTAATTTCAATTTATAGATACTCATTTTGTTTTAACATCTTTTACTATCTAGGCCAGACTACTCTGGTGATGTGGGAGAGCTTAGGTAGATTACATACATGATGAAACGGTAAGTACAAAAAGAACTCTAGTGGCTAACATATGCCAGGCATGGTTCTGGACACATTACATATTTATTTCAGTCTTTACAACTGGCCTTCAAGATAGATACTGTTATTCCCATTTGTGCTTTTGAGAAGATAAAGGTTTAGGAATTTTCCCAACAATATCACACTACTGGTGAATTGTTAGAGCCAAGATTCTGAAATAGACTTTCTAAAGTCTTTTCCAAATACACCAATATTCCTTATATTCCCCAGAATAGCTCGAGCACAATAATACTGCCAGGATCTTACTTCCCTTTCTGGCCTTGAAATGGTGCATGGGTCCTTAGTTGTAATCAACAGAAACTGACTCTGATCAATTAAATTTGTTTTAAAGGTTATTAGATAACTCGAGGAATCACTAGCAGGGCTGCAGATTGAGACATGGAAAAACAATAGGAAAAAGAACAGCTCCTAAAACCATAGCCACAATCGTCCCACAGAACTAGTCCTATAAAGATACCATTGCTGCCATCATTAACCCCTTGATGCCACAGCTTGAACCTCCACCATCACCCCTGGCACTAGCTTCTCAACACCAGACACTGCCTTTGCCCATGGCCGCTGCTGCCCTGGAAACTCGAGGAGTTCCCTCTTCCACTGCTGCCTTCCACCCACATGGGTTCTTCAATGCCTCTGTTCTTTGCCTGAATTCCCAAACTTGAAGTTAAAGTGAGGTCGAGCATGTCTGATCAGTTGAGCCCGTGTCACATGCCTACACTTCAGTCACAAGGGGTACTGCAGAACCAAGTACTTGATATTCTCAAATTCTTTCATTATAGATAGACTGTCACTGCCTCTCCCCCAAACTCAAAAATGCTACTGTCACATTAGCAACAGGAGAGGACAGCTCTCCCCCATTCCCACCATCCCTGATAAATGTCAACAATACATCTGAGTTTGTTTCTCATTCTTTTGGCTTCAGAATTTAAGCTTCCTTTTAAAATATAAAGAGGATCACCTAAAGAGGACAAACATTGCTATCAACAAGCCAGCCCTTTAGATCCTTCTGGTTTATGTGATTATTTCACATAAAAATCAAAGTTCTAAAAAGATGGGCTATAAAAAAAAAATCACATTGATTTAGGTTCAAAGGTAGGAAAAGAAGAATTAATAGAGAAAGGCAAAACTGGTTTGTTTTTGTTGTTGTTCGGTTGTTTGTTCTGCAGACCTGGGAGGTAGTTCTAGGAAAAGTGACTGAGAGGGAAAAAGAGACAATATGACCAGAAAATTACTTAAATAACAAATGGGTATGCATTCATTCATTCTTTGCTCCAACAAATATTTTTGAGCGTCTATGCTGCCAGGCACAGTACTAAGTATTGAGGATACAAAAAATGTGTAAAATCTACTCATTTTTTAATACTATTTGCTTTCTTCATGTCTAGGGTGCTCACTAGCTCACAGATATTTCCCCATAAGGGGCTAATTCTCAGGAAACCAAACATGATCATTTTCTTCTAAAACATCTACCTGGCATGAAATGAAACTAGATTGCACTGGTTCAGTCTGTGTTTAATATTCTGAAATCATAATTTGAGCCATAAATTCTGTTCCTTTCAAGTGATTGCTGTCTGGGGATTCTCACAGCAGCCTTGAGTTTGGGAGTACTCAGATCCTTTCCTGGCTGTCACTGGCTTGTTTAAGTGACCCTGAGCAAATGAGTTAAGCATCTCTGGGACTTGGTTTCTTCATCTCTAAAAGACGGATAAAAATACCAGCCACCTGTTGTGAAGATCAGGGAGCTAATATGTCTCAGAAGCTTTCAAATCTCTGGCTCTAAGCCTTTTGCTATCTATGCCTAAGAACAAAGACAACTCCTCATTGCTTTCACCCAAATACTGCATTCAAAGGAATAAATATATATATATATATATATATATATATATATATACAATATTTGAGTTCTATAAGACTTGAAGCTTATTTTGAATTAGTTTGAATTTCAAACTGTTTTTCTCTGTTGTACTCTTGGCACTGCCATTTTTTAAATACAGCTCTTCATTTGCATAGTAATTACAAAGTTTAACAAATAGCATCAATGTCTGAAAGAAAGAGGTACACTCCATTTAAATTACTGACAGTATTGCATTACACATTTTTAACCTCACTTAAGAAAAAAAGGAAAGCTATTCCATTCTAATGTGCTGTACAGATTCCCAGAGCTCAGCAATATTTGTGCTGTCAGAAGGTAAAATCTCTTCCTGTGCTCTTTAGTGACTTCTAAAACCCTATTCATAAATACTGATTAGGCACTATTTCACCATAGGACACAGTGCTGTTGGCACAACTCCCCACTCAGCCAAACTGGAAATGTTAGTATAGTAAATTAGGCCAAATATCCTAGCTGTGTTGCACATGAAGGATCATCTTTAACAAACAGACGCTAATGTAGCACTTGGATCACTTATGGCTGTAAATGTCAATCCTTGGTCTTGATTCCAGGAAGTTTAAAAAAAAAAAAAAGAAAGGAAAAGAAAAGGCATTCGAGGAAAGTGTGCTATTTTAATACAAAATGAATAATAAAGAGCAAATGTGAAAATATAATTTGTTTTTTGGAATAATGGTAAATTTGAACAAAAATACACTACTTAATAGGAGTATGAGGAAAGGGAAACAAGAAGAAAGGAAGAGATCTCTCATTCTTCCCACTTATGTCTCTTTAGTATTTGTTTTCCTTTGTTTTTGTCTAGGTCTGTTCCTTTGTGCATTCTATACTATGTATTTTTAACTAGTCTCCCTTTCTCCTCAATTGTTTGTCCACACTTCCTTTGAAGAAACTCAGTTCCTCTAGAAATGAAGCATCCTTGATGAATGATTCCTGACTTACCATCCTAACCACTCCACTCATATGCCTTTGTATCAAATCAGTACACACACACACACACACACCCACACAAAACTCATAAGCAAACTGGACATGATGAAATTTAGTTTAGAAAACTTAGTCAGGTGGGCAAATGGTCACAGCTTTATCTTTCCACTGGCCAGAGGTAAAACAGCTTACTCCCTACCATAAAATTTATCTTTGAAGGACATGTAGAAATTTCAAATAAAAATAGAGATATGAGATAAAAAATATAAAGAAATTTGATCTGGCTTGGTAGACTATGCAAACATTTTAACCCACCTATTCATTGTCCTGGAGGTTTAGCTTGTTTGGTTTTCTGACTTGAGACAGCAGATATAATACCTAAGAGTAATCACAAATCCCTGATTTCCAGCCAAATGTCAGCAACTTATTAGACCTCCACAAGTCAAACTTCCCAAGTCTCAGTTTCCTCCTCTGTAAATTAGTGTTAAGAGTACCTATCTCATAGATTCATTGACTCATAGAGTCAAAGGACTCAGTACAGTGTTTGGCATATAAAGGGAGCGCAATAAACAAGTGATATGAACATCACTATTTCTAAATGAGTGGAGTCATTTTGAGTCTTAGTCCTTAAGGATTTGATATTTTATTCACAGCTTTAGCCTGAAACAGCTTGTTTTTCATGTGTGATATCTGCCTTAGAAAAAAATTATGTCTTCTCTTTGGTATATCCTTAGTCTTAAAATTCTATGAATACAATAGTTTTTCTGTGTTTGTGCTCTGTCACTGACCTACACTCTGAAACCTTCAGCAAAGTACCATATTTTTCACAAATTTTATTTTCTAAAACTTCCTAAATACTATAGTAGTAGTTTACATTGTGAAAGTCATGGTATTTTCAACTTAAAATGAAATTATTTGTGTTATAATTTTATCCTTAGAGTCAACATTATATGGTTTATCATGGGGAGACATCTCTAATAGAGACTTAAAGCATTATGCTGAAGAAGTGCCTCTGCTATATCCATCCAATAATAGCCTTATCTTGGATAAACTCCGAGAGGAACATGATACAGTCTTTTTTTTTTTTTGAGGTACGTGAGCCTCTCACTGTTGTGGCCTCTCCCGTTGGGGAGCACAGGCTCCGGACGAGCAGGCTCAGCGGCCATGGCTCACGGGCCCAGCTGCTCCGCGGCATGTGGGATCTTCCCGGACCAGGGCACGAACCCGTGTCCCCTGCATCGGCAGGCGGACTCTCAACCACTGCGCCACCAGGGAAGCCCTACAGTCTTCATTATAATAACTATATTAATAGTTTAGTGATTGTTTGATCCCCTGCTCTATGCCGGATACTATTCTATGTGTCTTCCAAAAGACTTAGTTGTAACCGTTACCACAGCCATTCAATAAAATAATTATATTATCATTTTGATATTAGAAAATGGGAACTCCCTAAGGTTAACTCATGAGGTCACATAGATAATAGGAGTAATCACCTGGATTCAAACATAGGCCTTTGTTTGGCCTCAAACACCTATGTCTATTTTACTGTACCATTCTGTGCTCTAAAATTAAATCATAGGGATACTTTGCTTAGCAATACTGATTGTTCAGGTCTAACATTTCCTTTAGTGTGAAAGAAATATGGTTTCTTTTTGGTAGGTAATTCAGAGATTATTTCTAACGCATAAATTTTTTTCATTTTAATCTCCTTTATAGGCAATACAAATCTGAAAAGAATGGATCAACCACTTCATGATTTAATTCCAAGAAATAAGTATACCAGATAGATTCTCTAGGTGAAGAGTTGAGGGATCCTGAAGAAGTTCACAGGGCATGGAGTTAAGTGGTATTACCTTGAGATGTGGATTCTTAACAGGTGAGGCAGTAAAATCCATGTAAACACTGGACTAGAAGAATGTGAAACCTATTCTAGGTCCTGGGTAGAAGTCATAAAATGGTATATGCCTGAATTTATATAAGAATAGCTCAAAAACAAGCAAGTTAGCCATGGCCAGTGGTGGGATCTTTAAGTCTGTGAGTCATTGTCAAGGACAAAGTAGATCCTTGGTGAGAGGATCAAGGACTTGACACTTTTTTTAAAAGAGTTCAACAGTGGTATTGGGCTTTATGGTGGCTCAGATGTATGTAAAGAATCATTGGAAGTTGAGGTACTATTTGGGATCCATGCAAGCGTTTAGGGAGGGGAGGAATTTCAATTAAACAGTATTATTTAGGTTTCCACAAAGGGATGAGATAAAATTATAATGTAAATTTTATAGATTAAACATTAATTTAGAAATAGGTTGTGGTGTGTTCTAAGAAAACATCATGAGAAATAGATAATACAATATTAAGATAACCTATATAAGTTTCAAAAGAATATTATAATAAATGGAAATATCATTTATGAGGGGACTGGAGATTATTTTGAAAGGCGCTGTTATATAATATCAATATTATTTGTTTGACAAATTTCTTTCAACAAATAATATTGTACTGCCCATAAATTGAGTATTTACAAGTCTCTAAGAGTAAGCAGTATTCTATGAGCATTCATCCAACAAACAGAACTGAATACCCTTAAGTGCTTAATGAGCACTGTTGACTGCTTAATTAATGTTGATTGTTCAAACATTCATCATTCCTTTCTTTCAAGAACACCATTTTTTTCAGGTTTTTATCTAATCTGCATCTCTAGGGAATATGCTGACCTAACAAATTATGGCATCCCCTTTGGTCCAGCGATAGGCTTGTGAAGGAATGGGTTTATTTCCTATTCTAAGGGAGGACAGTAGTATGTTTTTTTCTCCTTCCATGAGTGTTTCTGTCTCTATTTCCTAAAGGACAGGGACATTGAATCACATTATTCTGAACGTTATTGGAAGCTGTGCTGCAACTACAAGGTGAGTCAGCCTCAGTATAAAGCCATTCCTGATGTAAGCAAAGTATATAAATGGAAAGAACTTGGGTCTTGGATGACATCACTTAGCTGCTGTACATGATACATCTGGAGTCAACTTTACCTTTTTTTGGTTAAGCCAGTTTGCATGTATATTTTCTGTCACTTACAGTCAAAAAAATCCTAACTGATACACATGCTTTCTTCTATGTGTTGTTGATTTTTCAGGAAGAAAAGATGTTGAGTTTCTGCTCCCAAGAAGCTTATAAGGGAGCAAACAAATATATACATTATTATGTTTGGATAAAACAGTTATTAAAGGATCTATATGTAAATATATTATATGTACACATATAAAATAGGCACATAAAATATAAATATAATTACAAAACAATGGGACAAATGTTAATGTTTATCATGTTCAGAGGGCAAACACTCTCCTGTCCAAGTGCTCCCACAGCAGGCAGAGTACAAGAGACCACCAGGCTACATGAATGCAGACCATGGCTTGCCCAGTTTCAGACATGAAATGCACATTCACTGTCTTCAATAATCAGCATCAGCAGTGAATATGGAAACATGACCCCCATGAACGAGACCTCCCTCACACTCAGAGTCTGAATAGATCATTGAACAGAAAGATAAATTATTCCTCACTGAGCTCTATTGTAGAATATAATATACCTCTTTATAAATTTTACATTTAAATTTAATTTGATTTTAAAATTTTATTCTTATTAAAAAATACCCTTGTTCTTGTGAGATATATATATATATATATATATACATATATATATACATATATATGTATATATATATATATATATAAAGTATTATGAGAGCACCGTGGTTATGAATTTGCATTGGGGGAGGACACAGTCATGGAAATTTCACAGAGTTATCATTTGGTGTTCAAGGTAATACTCCACCATAAATTTAGGAAAGTTAGTCAATAAATATTTATTGAGCACTTACTATGTGGCAGGCAGGCACTGTTCTAGACTCTGGAGAAGTGCTACTGAAGAAAAGAGAAAAAAATCTCTTTCATATGTGGCTTATATTTAGTAGGGTTGAAAAAGTCTGATAATAAAAGAAATAAGTTAAATTGTATGTTATGTTAAAGCAATGAGTGCTATGGAGAAAAAATAAAGCGGAGAAGTGAGATAAGGAGTGTTGAATTGGTGTGGGCAAGGGAGACTGCAATTTTAGGTAGGATGATCAAGGAAAACCTCACTGAAAAGGTGATTTGAGAGCAAAGATCTCTAAGAAAAAGGATTCTAGGCAGAAGAGCTGGCAGTACAAAGGTCCCTAAATCTGGACCATATCTTGCATATCCAATGAACAGCAAGATGGCAGAGCATCTGGAGTAGAGTAAGCAAGAGAACTGGAGAAGGTATACTGGATCCCCAAATCTGGTAAGATTTCAAAGGCCTTTGTAAGTTCTTTGACTTTTACTCTGAGTAAAATGGAAGGCCACCGGAGGTTTTGAGCTAAAGGGTGACAAGACCTAATTTAGGTTTCAATAGGATCATTTTGCTGTGGAGTTAAGAATAGATGGTAGTAGGGCTTCCCTGGTGGCGCAGTGGTTGAGAGTCCGCCTGCCGACGCAGGGGACACAGGTTTGTGCCCTGGTCCAGGAAGCTCCCATATGCCGTGGAGCGGCTGGGCCTGTGAGCCATGGCCGCTGAGCCTGCGCGTCTGGAGCCTGCACTCCGCAATGGGAGAGGCCATAACAGTGAGAGGCCCGCGTACCACACACACAAAAAAATAATATTAATAGATGGTAGTAAAGAAAAAACATGGTATTTTTAGGAAGCAAGTAGTTGGGAGACTGGCTAAAGGTTATTCTATGCTGCAGTGGATCCTAGATGGCAAGGTAGGTAGAAACTGGGTATGATGGACCTTGGTCTCTTTGGTAACAATTTTGGACTTTTTTGTAGGTGGCAGATGCTAAACACAGGAACAGCATGCTAACATTTATATTTCAGAGAGCACAATCATATGGCAATGTTTCCCTCTCGAGGAGAGAAATAACAGTGAGGCAAAGAAAGGAGTTAAGAGGCACTGATTGTCGTGATTCAGTTTAACTCCCAATGAAGATCTAATACAACAGCAATTTAAATGAAAGGAAGTTTAAACATTGTCTGTCTAAGGTTATCAAAATGGTTCATCAGTTGGCAAGGATCTAGACTTTTTCTATATTGTTGCTTTACCATCTTAAACACTCGCCATTTATGGTATGGTCCAAGATGATTATTCCATTTCCATCTATCACACATGTATTCCAGCCAGCAGAAAGAAAAAAAATGAGAAAAGCATGTCAACCCCCTTTTAAGGACATAGTAAAAAAATTGCTCATACCATTGCTAATTACATCATATAGGTCAGAATTTAGCCTCAAGATGCTCATATCTAGCTGTAAAAAATGCTAAGAAATGTAATTATTATTCTGGGAAGACATGCAGTCCAATGAAATTCAGGATTTCTCTTGCTGAGGGAAAGGAAAAGAGGATATTGGGGCAATTCTCTGACTCTGCAGCAGAGGCTACTGCAGTAGTCCAGGTGACGGGTACACAATGTCTGATCTCAGCTGGTGTCTCTGCAGATAGAAGATAGCAATAGTTTTAAGAGATGTTTAAAAGGGAAATCAAACAGACTTGGTGAACAATTGAATCTATGAATGATAAAGAGCCACATCTAATCTAAGATCTCTGGCTTGGAAACTGATTTTATGACAGGGTCATTAAGTGAAATAGGGGGATTCCTGAGGAAGGAACAGGTGTGTACAAAATAGAATTTCGGTTTTGTACAGGTTGTATTTGAAATTCTTTATGAAAGTCAATATCTAGAAGAAATCCTTAGTTTTATATTATATTGCTTTTTTTAAAAAAAGAATGTAAACCACAGGACACACATTCTTTGAAGTATAATAGTACTATTTGAGTGTCTGAACTCATTTGTCCTTCAGCCCTGGAAATTGCTCTAGGAAATAATTTCTATTTATTTAAGGGCTACCTGTTATTTTATTTGTGACCCTTCTGCCATTTGCTAGCATACGAGCATAGGTTACCAACTCACTCTAACCAGTTTTATTTTATTTTAGAGAGGAACAATGTTAATTAAATGCCTTAAATTCTGACCTCTCTACTTTCACATTTTCTGTTGTAATTATCCATTCAGGAAGACTCACCTTGAGAAATAAGCATCTTTCTGAAATCAATACAAAAGGAAAAGCAAACAATTGTGTAACAGCATTTCTGCCAGTCCTCTCTGTCAACAGAGATGTTTAAATCACAAATGTCAATTAGTTTTAGAGGGATTAGGGTATCACCCTTATAAGTAGAAGCCAGAAGCATATAAATAGCTGTCTGCACTTTCCTCTTGGCCTTCCCAGTTTCCATCTTTCCAGAGACCTCATCCTGAAAACATGAAATATCCCAAGAAAGAAACTTTGAAAAATACAAAAATGTGATCCAAATCAAAGTGGTTATAAACTAGAGAGGCATTAACAAGTTTGAGACAAACAAGGAGACCAATTGTTGATCTCATTAGATCACCTCACTAGAGAATGCTATACCGCCAGTATTACTACAACTACTGTAAATTATTATTGTTGTTATTGTTTTTATCAGGTTTCAGAGCAAATGCCTTTTGACTTAAAAAAAATTCAGGGTTGGAAAATAGTCATTGGGGAAACAGATGAGAAATTACTTTGCATTAATCACTTTATATACATTCAACTCATTTAATTCATATATTTAGCTTGAGGTAGAAATTACTCTCATTGCACAGATGAGGAACCTAGATTTTAAATGATATGCCACATTCACAGAAGTAGAATATGAAGAAGTAAGGATTTGAACCCAGGCATATCTGACTTCAAAGCTTCCCAGTGTTTCCCACCACACCGTAATGCTTCTCATGTGAATCTCAGATTCGCTAAATCAAGTTTACTTTATTTGCTACATTGCTTCAATTCTCAATGTCTTGTTTAATGTGCAATGACAATTTTTATTAAACATTTACACTAAATATTATATTATATTGTCAGATCAGGGTACAAAGGTCACAGGTCCCTTTCCTATGACAAGTCTATTGTGTACTGCATTAAATTTTGATTGCTAAAGCTATCAATTTATTCATTTATTTATTCAATTATATTCAAATAGTCATTGAGTAAGTACTATGATATTGTCATGAAGTGAGGGTATGTAAGGATGAATGAACCACAATACCGCCCCTCAAGGAGTCCACAGTACAATGGGAAAAACAAACAGGCAAAACGGACAATGGAAATATCTGGACATAGAAATGGTGTGGATAAAGAGATGGAGGAGAACGGAGAATGAAAAAACCCAAGTATGGCTTTAAGGAAGATTTCACAAAGGGGACGACATTTGGGCTGGAACTTAAAGAATGGGCTTTTAAAGTGGAGAGCAGAGGAAACAGATGTGCACAAGCATAATGGTTGGAAATACCAGTTATGAAGTTGTATTGTCTGGGTTCAAGGGTGTTTCTGCCTCTCTCTAGCTGAAAGACCTTAAGAAATCTGCTCAACTTCCATCAGCCTCAGTTTCATTATCTCTAAAATGAAAAACATAATGGTTCCTACCACATAGGGCTACTGTACAAAGTAAATTAAATAATTTATGTAAAAGTATTTTTCAGACTATGTAACCCAGAAAGAACACTCATTAAATATTAGCTAATATTACTTTGTAATATACTGTAGCTATGATTTCATTATTTAATATGCACATTGTCTAGTATTATAAATGGAAATTTTGTTTAAATATTCTAGTTAATAGTTATATTTCATTTGTGAATATACACTTTTCTAAAAGTTAAAATATTGAAGATGACTTTTGTTTCAGGGAAGATTGAGTAGATCTTTTCCCTGTCCCTAACCCCAAGTGCAACTAAAAACCTTCGATTATATAAAATAAACATAAGAATACTGAAAGACAGAGAAAAGAAAGCAGACCAGATAGGACTCTGGGAACCAAGAAACTACACAGGAGTGATTTTCCCTTTAGTTTGCTTTTTGCTTTATATATCCCAGACTTGGAGTTGGAGAAGCCAGAAAACTGGAAACACCAATTGGTAGAAGAAAAAAAGCCCCAGAAGAAGGTGACTCTCTCTGGTCATGAGACTTGGAAGGGGGCAGCCTAGCAAGATGGAAAACATTTAAGACAATAACTGCTTTTATCCAGCGAAATATCACAGAAAAAATGATGCCCCCTCCACCTATGTCAGCAAAGGCTGAGTGAGGATCCTGGATTTTCACTTTCAAAAAGCCCTAATCACTATCCTCCTCAAGTGCTCCCACCTCCCACATCCCTCACTCCCCATCCCTGACGTTGGTGTGAGAGAAGGATGAGTAAGAGCCTGGAACATGCCCCACTAGGCAGTAATGAGGCCTCCAACCCTGCCATGTCAGTTGAGGCCCACAGTGAGATTGGACTTACATCCCCACTGAGCAGTAATGAGATGCTCCTCTTCCTCCCCATTGGCGTGGTATTAGATGAAGTCTAGTGAAATTTCAGGATTTTGATTACTGCCCAGTGACAATGAAGCTGCCTTCCTCCCATATCCCATTCCTCCCCCAGACAGCGGAGGCCAAGTAGAGACAGTAATGAGGCACTCCTACCCTTCCTAGGCAGGGAGATGTTAGTGGACTCTAGTCAAGAGGGGACTGGAACTTCTGCCCTTACCCAGCAGTAACACAAATCCCCCACCTCAGGTGTCAGTAGAGACCAGATGGGGAGCCTGTACTACAACCCCTACCTCCTTCTCTTGCTGGAGCAGTGTCTGAGGAAGCCAGCTAAAATGGAAGCTTTAACTAAGATCCAGAGTCTTATCACATAAAACCCAGAATATCCAGTTTCAATTTAAAAAATTACTCATCAGGAAGATCACAAAATGAATGAAAAAAAAAAATAGATGTCAACACCAAGATGACAGAGGTATTAGAATTATCTGACAATAATTTTTAAATAAGCATTATAAAAATGCATTAAGAAACAATTAATTCACTTGAAGCAAAAAAAATAGAAAGCATCAGTAAAGAATTAAAAATCACAGTAAAGAAGTAGAATATATAAAGAAGAACCAAATGGAAATTTTAGAAGTGAAAAATACAATAATCAAAACTTACAAGCTCAATGGATGGGCTTGACAGCAGATTATAGAGGAGAGAGGGAAGAATCAGTGAACTTGAACATAGAACAATAGAAAGTACCCAAAGTAAACAGCAGGCAGAAAAATGAACAAAATATCTGGGTCATGTGGGACTATTAAAAAAAGGTATGACATTCAAATTCTTGGAATCTCAGAAGGAGAGGAGAATGAGTCCAGTGCTGAAAAAGCACTGAAAGAAGTTATAGATTCAGCAGATTTGGTAAAGTTATAAACCTAAAGCTGAGCAAATACCAAGCAGGCTAAACCCAAAGAAATCTACACCAAAAACACATGACAGTTAAACTCCTGAAAACAAAAGAGAGGAAAATAAACCCACAAAAACCCTGAAAGCAGTGAGAAACAAAAGCTTACCCATAGGGGAAATCAATTCTAATAACAGCAAATTTCTCATCAGCAAGTATGGAGGCCAAAAGAAATGACACAATATTTTCGAGCACTAAAAGAAAAGAATGGTCAACCCAGAATCCTGTATCTAGTGAAAGTATCCTTCAGAAATGAAGGGATAATCATGACATTCCTAGATGAAGGAAAATAAGAAAATTTGTTGTCAACATAACATACCTAAAAAATAACTAAAGGAATTTCTCTAGACAGAAAGGAAATGATAAATGGATTCATAAAACATCAAAAAGGACCAAAGAATAAAGAAAGAGCAAAAATATGGTAAACTCAATACATTTTCCTTCCACTCTTGAGTTTTATAAATTGTCTGATGGTTGAAGCAATAACCATAAGCAAAAATGGTTACTCTGCCTAATGTGGATTTAAATGTATGTAAAGGAAATATTTAAGATAATTATATTATAAATGAGGAGAGTAAAGGGAAGTAAATGGAGGTGAGGTTTATATACTTTACTCAAGCTAGTTAAATAATTGACAATAGACAAGTTGGAAGTAAAAGGATTGGAAAAG
The DNA here is from genome assembly GCF_026419965.1 of Kogia breviceps. Taxonomy (NCBI): domain Eukaryota; kingdom Metazoa; phylum Chordata; class Mammalia; order Artiodactyla; family Physeteridae; genus Kogia; species Kogia breviceps. Next base: position 49,230,180 of record NC_081317.1, on the reverse strand, counting down.
GTATATCATACAAACAGTAACCAAAAAACCCCAGCAGTATCTGTATTAATACCACATAAAATTGACTTCATATCAAAGACAATTACCAGGGACACAGAGAAACATTATATATTGATATATATTGATATATATATATTTATAGAACTAAACAGAAATCAGCAAGGATATAGAAGTACCCAACAGTACCATCAACTACTAATATCCAATCAACTATATTACTTCACCCAACAGCAGCAGAATACGAATCCTTTTCAAGTGCCTATGGAACACATACCAAGATAGATCATATCCTGAGACATAAAATAAACGTAAACAAGTTTTTAAAAAGCTGAAGTCATACAAAATTTATTATTTGATTACAATGGAATCAAACTAAAAAGCATTAACAGAAAGATAACTGGAAAATTTCCAAACCCTTGGAAACTAATAACACGTTTCTAAACAATTTTTGGGTCAAAGAGAAAATTTCATGGGAAAAAAATACATTTAACTGAATGAAAATAAAAGTATGCTATATCAAAATTTGTGGGATAGTGTGAAGGCAGTGCTGAGAGATACATTTATAGCACTAAGCATACATTAGAGAAGAGGAAACGTTTCTAATCAGTAACCAAAGTTTTCACCTCAAGAATCTAGAAAATTAAGGGTAAAATAAACCCAAATAAACTATAAGGGAATAGTAAAGATAGAAACATTTGAAGATGAAAACAGAAACTACATTAGGGAAAATCAATGAAACAGAGAGTTGGTTCTTTGAAAAGATCCATAAAATTGACAAATCTCCAAGACTGACAACAAAAAAGGAAAAACACAAATTTGTAGAATCAGGAAGGAAATAAGGGATATTACTACAGACCCTGCAGATATCTAAAGGATAAATATATAATATTATGGAGAACTCTATATAAATTTGAGAAGTCAGATAAAATGAGCCCATTCCTTGAAGAACACATTACCACAAACTATCCAATAAAAAACAAATCATTTTAATAACTCTGTATTTATTAATTAAATTCATAACTTAAATACTCCCAAAAAGGAAATCTACAGGCTCAAATGGTTACATTGGAGAATTCTACTAAATATTTTGAAAAGAATTAACATCAATTCTACAGTCTCTTCCAGAAAATAAAAGGGACCACTCACTTCCCATTTCATTTTATGAAGCTAGTAATATCCTGATATCAAAAGCAAAAAACAAAAAACAAACAAAAAAAAACATTAAAAAAACCCTACAGATCAATATCTTTCTTAAATATAGATGCAAATATTCTTTTTTTTTTTTTTTTTTTTTTTTGGTGCTAGGCGGGCCTCTCACTGTTGTGGCCTCTCCCATTGCGGAGCACAGGCACACAGGCTCCGGACGAGCAGGCTCAGCGGCCATGGCTCACGGACCCAGCCGCTCCACGGCATGTGGGATCTTCCCAGACCGGGGCACGAACCCGTGTCCCCTGCATCGACAGGCGGATTCTCAACCACTGCGCCACCAGGGAAGCCCTAGATGCAAATATTCTTAACAAAATATCAGCAAATAGAATTCAGCAACATGTAAAAAGAATTATACACCATGACCAAGTGGGATTTATTCTAAATGTGAAAGTCTAATTCAATATTTGAAAATCAATCAATAAAATCCCACCAGTCTTAGTTCAGGCTGCTATAACAAAAATACCATAGGTGGGTGGCATAAACAACAGACATTTATTTCTCACAGTTTTGGAGGCTGGAAGTCTGAGATCAGGGTGCCACTATGGTCAGGTTCTGGTGAGAGCCCTCTTCTAAGTTGCAGACTGCCACCTCTCCTTATATCCTCACATGGCAGAAAGAGAGGGCAAGAGAGCTTTCAGGGGTCCCTTTTATAAGGGCACTAATCTCATTCAGGAGGGCTCCACCCATATGACCTAATTATTTCTCAAAGCCTCCACGTCTTATCACAATGGAGGTTAAGGTTTCTACATATGAATTTGGAGAAGACACAAGTATTCAAGTCATTGCACCACCATATTAACAAACTAAAGAGGAAAAAAATCATATGATAATATCAAGCAAAGCAGAAAAAGCATTTGAAAAAAATAACATCCATTCATGACAGAAACTTTCAGAAAAGTAGGATTAGAGAACTTCTGAAACTTGATAAAGTATGTCTACAAAGCATTTCCAGCTAACATTCTTATTAATGGTGGAAGACTGATAAACTGTCCTTATTTACAGAAGACACAATTGTCTATGTAGAACATTCCACAGAATCTACAAAATAAACCTCCTGAAATGAATAAGTGACTAAAGCAATGTTATAGGATAAAAGATAAACATACAGAAATCAATTGTACCTCGATGAACTAACACAAAACACGTGGGCATCAAAATTAAAATACAATACTATTTATAATTGCTCAACAAGACATGAAATACCTAGGTATAAATCTAACAAAGCTTCTACAGGACTTGTATGATAAAAACTGTTGTGTACTGATAAAAGAAATCACAGAAGATCTAAATAAATGGAAAGACATTTCATGTTTGTGTACTGGAAGACTCAACAAAGATGTCAATTCTTCCCAAATTGATATACAAGTTTAACACAATTTCTATCAAAATACCAGTAAGATTTTTGTAGATTTATATAAGATTTTTCTAAAATTTATATGGAAATGCAAAGGAACTAGAATAGTTAAAACTATTTGGGAGATAAAAAGATGAATAAAGTGGAGAAATTTGTTTATCTTATTTCAAGACATATGTAGTTACAGTAATCAAGATTGTGTTGTATTGGTATTGACAAATAGATCAAAGTAACAGAACAGAGAACCAATGAGTGCTCCCAGACACATATACCCAACTAATGTTTGACAAAGGTGCAAAAAGGAAAGCAGCCTTATGAAAACTGATGCTAAGTTAATTGGACACCCATAAGCCCCAAAGTGTGCCTGAACCTAAATATCACACCTTTTACAAAAATTAACTCAAAATGGATTATGGATTTAGATGTGAAACAGAAAACTATAAAATGTTTAGAAAAAAATATATAGGAAAAAATCTTTAGATCAAGGGCTAAGGAAAGAATTCTCAGACTTGATACCAAAAGCACAATTCATAAAAGGAAATATTGTTAATTGGATTTTATCACAGTTAAAAACTTTGTTCTGTGAAACACCCTGTTAAGGGAATGAAAGACAAACTACAGATTGAGAGAAAACATTTGCAAACCATATATGCAAAAAGGACTAGTACCTAGAATATATAAAGTACTCTCAAAACTCAACATTTAAAAAATCCATTTAGAAAATAAGTTAAAGATAAGAACAGTCACTTCACTGAAATGAGTATACGGATGGCAAATAAACACATGAAAAGATGTTAAACGTCATTTGCCATAAGGAAAATGAAAGTTAAAACCATGAGATATCACTGCATACCTATCATAATGACTAAATTTAAAAAGCATGAGAGAACAAATGCTGGTGATGATAAAGAGAACCTGAATCACTCATACATTGCTGCTGGGAATGTAAATGTAAATGGTACAGCCACCCTCAAAAATTATTTGGCAATTTCTTTTTTTAGAAAACTAAATATGCAACTACACTATGAATCAGAAATTGCACTCTTGGTCACTTACTCCAAGGAAATGAAAATTTATGTTCACACAAAAATCTGTACATGAAAATTTAAAGCACCTTTATTCATAAGAGCCAAAAACTAGAAGTAACATGATTATCTTTCTGCAGATGACTTTTTGGTTAAACTATCTGTAGTATATCTATGCCAATAGAAAGGAACAAAGTATTAACACACACAAGCTGGATGAATCTTGAGGGAATTATGCTTAGTGAAAAATCCAGTCCTAAAAGGTTATACACTGTATGATCCCATTTTAAAAACATCCTTGAAATGGCCAAATTTTAAAAATGGAGAACCGACTAGTGATTACCAGGCATTAAGGAGGGAATGAGGGAAGTAGGCAGTGAGTGTGGTTATAAAAGAGCAGCATGAAAGATGCCTGTTGGGATGGAAATATTTTCTATCTTGTCTGTATCAATGTCAATGTCTTCACTGTGATATTGTACAATAGTTTGGCAAGCTTCTGTCATTCGAGGAAACTGGGTAAAGTGTAAATGAGATCCCTGTGTATTATTTCTTACAACTACATGTGAATCTACAGTTATCCAAAATAAAGTTTAATCTAAAAAAAAATAGAATACTATGAAGTGCATTGGCCCTGTCTTTACGATTTTCATTCTCTTGATGCTTTTCTCCTATTTTAATTTTTCCCTCCTTGCCCCATCCATCTCCCTGTTTCTCTTAGACATATGTGTTTCTGACCATTTGTGGTACTCCAGCAGTTTTTTTTTTTTTTTCAATCTTAACTACTACCCAGACCTTCAACCCATGCTCTGTCTTGCTGCAGCCAGTCAACCAGCTACATTCCTTTCCTAAGCTCTCCAATCACATGCCCAGAGTATCTAGTCCTTTGTGCTGCCACTTCTGGACTCCAGTGAAATGTTGCACTGGATGATGCCACCCTGAAATGTAGAGGAGTTGCCTCTCACCAGTGGCAGGGGCAGAATGGGAGAGATCCAGGCAGATAAATTTTTTTACTCCTCCTGCTAGCTTGCTCAAGGAATGGTTACTATAGCCATGTCTATTCGTGGCTTATAAAACAGTGGCTGTTGTGGTAGAACATTTTCTTGTTTTGCTTACTACCCTTCCCTGCCTCATTTTCTTATGTTCCTTCATTCTTGCTGCCTTGGGATTGAACCTGACCCCCAAAAGTGTTGGCAGTTAATTTCTACCGCAGTTGTCGTTTTTCAGAAAGACAATTTTTATAGTTCCCACTCTCATATACCAAGTATCTTCTTTGAATTTCTAGACTAAAGCAGTCAGGCGATTATTTAGATCTGTTTAATTCTTTGGGCTTATTCTTGCCATTCTTTATGATTACAACCAGATAATTTGGAAACAGCGTAGCATAGCTGTTTAAAGAACAATTTTTGAAGTCCGACGGACACTTCTTGCTGTGACATTTACATTTGTTTGCATTTTGAGCAAACTATTCAAAATTTAGGAGCATCTGTTGCATGAATAAATTGGTGATAATAATACTGATAGCAAAGGACTTTTGTGAGGATGAAGTAAATGATGTTTAGAAGTACCTAACAGACCACCTAACCTGTAATTAATGTTGTTGAATGCTCTAGTTTTCCCTGTGTTCTTCTCAACAGAGATTCTAACCAATCACAGTAGTAAGACTTCATCATTTGGGGTCTTCTTACTTCTCCAAACAATTTGCCCTACCTATACCTTTTTTTCTTTAGGCCCACTTCCCAAATTGCCACATTGGCAACAGAATGTCAAGCAGTACTTGAATGCCTGGTAGCCAAGTGTTTACACTGCTCATCATGGAAACATAGCCCAGTTACTTCACCTCTATTAGCTTTACTCTTCTTGTGTGTAAAAGAGAATGGGATATTGTATGGATTAAATAAGATAGCATTGATTCCAATAAATGTATATAATGGTCACAACATTCTAACGACCCTTCTTTCTTTCACTTTTTAATATTCTATCTTGCCCCAAGGTGCTAGATCGCTACCAGTAAAATTTCCACACATGATTTTAATTTAGTACTTCAGTAACTGATACTCCATGGATTTACAGCTTAGAAATACCTGTTTACAGTGATTTTTTAAATTCCACAGTGCTACAGTGAGGTGCCAGTATTTTTATGTATTATTATATAGGTGTAAGCAAAACAAATCAACATAGAAGGTGCTTGATTTTTTTTATGTATTTCCACCACAGCAGTTTTCAAAATTCAATGTCATAATCTTTTTTCATTAATGAATGTTTGATATTTGTATGAAAGAATATCATTGTCCATGATTTTAAAACACAAATTATATGACCTCTGTGGTGTGTTGGAAAAAAGAGGGAAAATAAATAGAGGCATAACTAGTGAATGTAGCAAGGATTGCCCATAGTGTAAAAAGATGATAAGGATAGAGGAAAAAACTGAATAAAATTAATAGAACAAAAAATAAAAGGAAACCACTTAAAGAAGCATTATACAACTGTTGTTCCTCGCAAGGCTTAAATGTGATATTAACCATAACTACCAATCATACAGCTTCATTCAAGTACATTAGCCATAGAGAAGAGTAATAAATTTAGTACTGGCTTGTTTCTCATATTGAGTTACTTACTAATGTCAGTGGCAGTGGAATTACTGCAATCAAATGAACACATTTATGTGCACCTGTGTAATTTAAGTGAGACGTTAAATCACAAAAATGTAAACAACAGTGTGTGCTATTTGTCAGAAACTTCCTGGGAAAACTGTCAACCAGGACTTTATTGCTGCTTTGAGAAATAAGTGTGCTCTGCGAAAGTCAGCAGCTGCCTCCTTCCAGAACTTCTCTGGGAGGCCTCGCCCTGACTTTCTGCTAGGACACTGGATTCCATCACCTCCTTTCCAGTGTGCTGCTTCCGGTTGTACATATGGGCAGAGAGACTTAATTTATTCACTGGCTCATCCAATTTAAATCCACTGTGCTTTTTATTTTTCACATCTGTTCTCAACTTATTTTTCTTTATTCCAAAATCAAATAACTGGGAAGAAATGTTCACAGTGTACACATTTAGTCTGTGTCTATAACCATGATTTAATTTGATCTTCTAGACAAAGTTAACAGTCTAAAAACTGGTATGAAATGTTAGTAAGGAACACATAGTAATCAAAGAGATTTGTTTATCTAAAGTAGTACTGTTGAATAGAAGTATAATATGAACCATATATGTAATTCAAAATTTTCTGGTAGCCGTATTTCAAAAAAGTTAAAAAAAAACAGCTGTGTCTTTTAGACTTTCAGAACATCTCAGTGAAGACTAGTCTCATCTTAAGCGCTTAATAGCCATGTGTGCCTAATGGCTACCATATTGGAAAACACAGACCTAGGCTAGAGTCTAGATATAATATAAGCTTAAGTGGCATAGAATTCTGAGAAAGGCTGTGGGATATTTCTGAATAACTGTAGACAACCACAATCTTAAGCAATAATTTAAAAAATGTTTGAAACGATGGTTATTCAAAATTTCAGGATTCCAGAGGCAGAGACTGAGTATGAAGTATGTGGATGGAAAGAAGGTTTTAGTATTTAGGAGATTACTTACTTTAAGTTTTAAAGTTAATGATTTATCAAGATGACAGAGAAAGAGGCAATCAAGCTGAGCTGTGGAAAATAATTTATGTCACTGAAATTGCAACTCAATATCAGGGTTAAAATTAGAACTGAATTGAATTAAATTTTCCTGGTTATCTTCCATACACTACACATACGTGAATATAAAGATGAATGAGGAAGACAAAATCCTTGTTTTTGAAGGACTCACAATAAAGTGGATAGAGAATATGATCTATTTGAAAAGGATAATTTAAAACAAACCAAAGCAAAATCCAACTAAGTCCAGAAAAATTTAATTCATGACTATTGCTAGTTTTTAAAAATGACTAAGATGACAGTAGAAAAAATTCCATTTTCCTATTTTTCAGTATTAAAATATTATTTTTATACTGAGACAAAAACATTTTATTTGTAGATATCTGTTTTAGTAAATAACTTGATATGTAGCAAAGATATATCCAAATATGCTTTTCATATATAGACTTATCTTTAAATTCACATACTTATAAGATGATTTGCTTTATAAATTATACTATCTCCTCATGATGGAAACAAAGCAGTTCAAAGAGTCCTTAAAGACATAGAAAATAGTTATGATATTTTGTGAATAAAATGGAATACAAAATTATAGATATGCTATTATTTCAAATATATAAATATTAGTTAGAAAATATATTCAAGGATATATGTCAAATTATTAATAGTAATTGTTTCTAGGTCATTTATTTCCATTTATTTCTATTTTTACTTTTCAACTATTATAAAAGAGTAATTTTAATTTCATGATAAGGCCAATGAAGCTTATGTCATCACAAGGAAAAATAATGTTGGACTTGAATTCATAAAAATTAAAAACTTCTATTAATCAATAAATATCAGAAAATAAAATGCAAAAATCCTGGAAAACTGTATGTGAAAAATATGACAAGAAGTTAATACTCCTACTGTATAAAATTCACACAAATTAAAAATTAGGATTAAAGAGTACAGTCAAAGCAAAGGAAAATAACACACAGAAAAATCAACCTCCTTAATAACCAAAGGAATGAGAATTTAATCATGAGATATTATTTTCAAATATTAATATAGAAGAGATTATTTTTAGTCAAAGATATTTATTATTATAAGGCATTTGACATAATGTTCAATTTTATTCACTGCTATGAGAATACAAATTGGAATAAACTTTCTGGGATATAGTTTGAAAATACTACTCATAACTCTAAGGAAATCTTGTCTTTATTATATTTGAACTAGGGTTTTAGTGTGGAGGAATTTGTTCCCATTTTTAATTAAAAAGAAAATATTTACATGTTAAAAGATTATAATTTCAAAGTATATAGTGGTATTTTCTTTTAAAAATCATTATCTACTCATCAAAAATGATGTTTTCAAAGAATGTAAGACAATTCTACTCTTAGTAAACAGCAACACCAGAAAACATGTGTTTATTCACAATTAATATAGCAGCAATGATTAATCATATTTTTAAAGAAGTAACCCCAAAATATCAAAACTGTACAATAGTGGTTACTATACTGGATTTTTTTGCCAAGCATCAGTAAAATGAGACAGCTTCAATTTTTTCATTAATGTTTTAAGTCAATAGAAACTTAATCCAATACTTTATAAATTATACTGAAGCTAATGATAAGTTTTCAAAGCCTTTTTGAGGTTTTCTTGAAAGCAAAAGGCTGAAAGTCACATAACATGTGAGAAATTAATATCCATCCTGGTGTGGTAAAAATGGTTAAAATAATACATGGAAAACAGTATGGCAACAAATTGAAATGCATTTTTATTAGTAAACAGTGTTTGAAAAGGTAGAGCATCACTGCTGTTGACTTTGTTTCCAACGTAACATCAAAGGAACCACTTGACTAGAAACCTTTCTAAATGTTGCTTATATCAGTCAGGCTTCAACCAGAGAAGCAGAAAGCAGGCTCTGTTCCACCTCTACTGGGAACTTGCACAATGGTTTCACCATTCTGCACATGTCCACAAATGACTGCAAAAGCCCCACCGGTATTGATTTGGGGGTTACAAATAAAATTTAGCAAGTAGGCAAATTCTTAAATACAGAATCCACAAATAATGAGGGTCAACTCTATACATGGCCAGTAAACCCGAGTCCATAAAATATGCTTTGAAAGATGTAACACACACAAATGTTGAAATTTATCAGAGATAGGAGAGTGTGGATAAATATGTTAGCTATTTTATCCTTCATTTTCTAAAATGGAAATATACTAGTTGTAAAATAATGTTTTAATAAACAATGAATTCTGTGTTCTTTGCTGTAGAGAATAACTTAAATATCATTACAGACATCTAGTTTTTTAATGTCTTTAAATCTAAATGAAAACTGTTATTAAACTATCCATTTTGGAGTATTCACATTAAGTCATATAGTGTTGATAATCAAAAATTGTTAACTTCATGTTATGCAGAAAGAACTCAAAAAGTAAATGAAGAAAGATATTTTAACTACTTTAACTGAATATTTTTACTTTCAGATGCATAGATTTCTTTCTACATTCCTGATATGTTGTTTGGATGGTTTATTTTATGTTTATATGAGTGTGTGTGTGTGTGTGTGTGTGTGTGTGTGTGTGTCTGTGTGTGTGTGTGTGTGTGTATATCTTCCACTAACAAGGAAAGGCAAAATTTAGAAGGGAAAGAGGAGAGTAAATAAGAAAAAAAGCAAAAATTCCACAAGTGGCATTTCACTAAAACACTTTTTATTCTAATGTCCTAAGCAATATATGGAAATGACTGCTTTTTACAAAAGCAATTTCCTTTTTGGCCTGATGAAAGTAAAAATTCCTGTATGTTCAAATGCATTTCAAAATTCAAAGGACAGAACAGCCTTGGCATTGGCATGGTTCTTGCAAGCAGTTGGGTAAATTGACTACATAATGAGTCCTTGGCTGTCCCTAACCAAAACTTTGCTGGACAGGTTCATTTACAATCCTCAAACAGAATGACCTTCCATCTGGCTTAATGGCCCCTGGATTGTTGCAAATGCGACCTGACATTTCCTTATGGGTGAGTTATTAAATTATATCACAGAGCACAATAACATAATTTGGTTTCAGAGCCTAAGTGAAAGTGATAGTCCAGCAGATTAAGATGTAAAATTCCTTTGCAAAATTAAGTTATTTATAATCTGATGCATACCCCCTTGTTTTATCTGCCATATAATGTAATTACTTTCCACAGTACAGTAGCTGCATATACTGACAATGCTGACAGAACAGAAACAGCATTTGAAGAGGGGAAGAAAACTTCAGCCAGCATGTAACTGACTTTTATAGCTATCTTTTTAAAGTGAAACCACTTGGAATTTTTCCTTTTTTTTTCTGCCTAATGGAATTGATCCATTAAGCAGTGCTTCTCTCTTTCACTTAATAGTATTAGACATACTTAACTCTATGAACTAAAATTCCTTAATATATCCTGAAATACCTACTTTGAGATGACTAATACCAATATACTTAAATTTGGGGTTTTCATATATTTAGCTATTTCTAGTAGTTGTGATTGGGTGAAAAGTAAAGCAATGTCTCATTTGCTACTCTATCAGATACTTATTACCTCTAATTCTTTAATAGTCTGAATTAATTTCAAACACCAATAAAGCTTAAAGAGCAACTTATTTTTATAATTATTCATAGATAATATAAAATTCCCCTTAGATTTTTTTTGCCATTAGAAAAAGAAAGATTTGAAGGTAGGATTTGCCTGTTTGGACAACTAGAATTTCCATTCTAACAAACAGTCAAGAACTCTGTCCTGCACCGAGTTCAATCTCTTTCCTAGAATTTTGTAACTTTTTAAAGCATTTTCCTTTATTCTGTTCACTCATGTGTGCTGTTTACTTGCCATCAACCCAGCTTTAGTTTAACATTCATTCAGCAATTTCTTTTGAGGGCTTACTAGTCAAGCCCTGTGCTGGGTTTTATAAAAACAAAGATAGCAATGGAAATAACACTAACGTTAGCTAAAATGTGACTAAATACAAGACCTGCAAGACCTACTAGGACAAGTCTATTTTAATCACATATGTATCCCAATTGACTAAAATACATCTGAAACATATTAAGAGCTCAAGGGACTTCCCTGGAAGTCCAGCAGTTAAGACTTTGCCTTCCAATGTAGGGGTGCGGGTTCAATCCCTGGTCAGGGAGCTAAGATCCCACAGGGCTTGCAGCCAAAAAACCAAAAACATAGAACAGAAGCAATATTGTAGCAAATTCAATAAAGATGTTAAAAATGGTCCACACCAAAAAAATCTTTTAAAGAAAAATAATTAGGTGCTCAAACATTGTGGAATAGTGCTCGCTGCATGCTTCACATGTGTACTCTCATGTAGCCCTAAAAGATGTCCCTACTAGGGAGATACTCTTATTTCTCCCTGTTCCACATGAGGAAAAAGAACAAAGAGGTTTAATCATTTTTACAAGGTCATGAAACTAACAATGGCCAACCATGTCTTGAAGCCACAGAGACTGGTTCCAAAGCCTATTATTTGAGCAATTGTCCCTTTATTTGTCCCTGCCCTCAGGAAGCTCACTCACATACGTGAGCTTATCCACAATACAGACATCTGAAATTAACTTACTTGGTGATCTTTGCACATTTATGAGAGCATTTTTTATACTCAGCTCTCATATTCAGATCCACGGTATAAATTATATTATACATGTGTATGTGTTTGTGTATATACATGTATATCAAGAAATTTCAACTTTTTTTTTTTAAGATTTTTTTGATGTGGACCATTTTTAAAGTCCTTATTGAATTTGTTACAATACTGCCCCCCTTCCATGTTTTGGTCTTTTGGCTGCGAGGCATGTGAGATCCCAGCTCCTCAACCAGGGATCAAACCTGCACCCCCGCCCCCCATTGGAAGGCAAAGTCCCAACCAGTGGACCACCAGGGAAATCCCAAGAAATTTCAACTTTTTAATAAAACCAATTTGAGTCAATGAGAGCTAGCAACTTCACTTGCAGTAATATCATTCTCACATCACTGATTTTATCAACAGTTAATCTGTCTCACGTTCTATCTTCCAAACTACATCACTTAGAGCTTTAAATCCAAGATTAAGGCTAATTTCCTGCATTAAACCTTCCCTCATTTAACAATATTTACCAGTTCATGCATCTCTTAATCTAACTGGGCTGTGTCTATATAAATCCAAATAATCTATGTCAGGATGAAAACATCAATCTTATGTGAAGTCATGGAGATGCTACCAAGTGAACATTTTCCTTCTGAGTTGTTGAATAACACCATTTCTATTGATTACTTATCCTTTTTTTTCTTCAAAAAACTATACACACAGTCTCTCACACCTAAATGCTGTTGTTTTATTTTGGAGGGGATGGGAATTGAGACTCAATGACCCTAAACCTTTTTGAGGTTATCACACACCCTCAATAAGTACAGAAATCAGGCCTTCTCTATACTGTTAGCATTTCCACATGGTTCCTTCCTGAGAATTAGAAGAACCCATGGAGTGCTCAATAAATGACATAGTTATCTCTACATTATGGTATTTAAAGCTTGCCAGTCATTTTCCATACTAAAACTAAGATTTTATTTGTAATTATTTAAGGATACTACAAGGCAAGTGCTATAATCTGTATTTTGCAATTGAAGAAACTACTCTCAGAAATTTCAAAAAATGTTACCAGTGTCAGCCATTTAGTGGAGTTAATGGATTTCCACTTTGTCTCTCTTTTAAGATGAAAGTTTTAGCCAAGACTACAAAGTATTGCCACCTTGTTAAATAGTTACTGTGTGCTAAGTCCTCCACTCATTTCCCTACCCTACCATAAGTCCCCAGATATGTCCGCTCCAGCCAAATGAGATTGGCCAATTCCAGGCTTCTTTTCCTGCCCCAGGGACTGTTTATCTGTCTTTCCTCTGATAGAGGGTCACTGCTTCCACCCCTCCTTCCTTCCTGTAACTCCACAGACTGAAGTCCTGCTAGCCCTTAAGGGTCAAGTTCAAATCTACTCTTTGACATCATTTTTTAACAGCTGAATGTGAATTCTCCACGTGCTGCACACTCACAACCACAGTTTGCCCCTATCGGAAGTGACCTCACACCGCCTTATAGTATAGTTTTCCCTTTTCTCAATTTTGTTTACCTACAAAGTTCTAAGTCTCTCCAAGGGTAGGAGAAATATATATGCCTTGCTCCTCTTACCACATAGTCACCCTCTCCTAAATACATACACAAGGGGTGTGCTGGAAAACTGACTCTCCAAAAAGAAAAACTAGAAGAGCAATGATTTGTTGTACTTGCCTGTTTTAGTGATGTAAATACTCCTTGCCCAATTTCAAACTGCCAACAGTTTAACAACCAGCTCACAACATTTCTTAATGCTTGAAAATTGACTCTTGGTAGCTTTATAAGCTGGCTCATATACCCACATTTACACTTACTAGCATAGTTCCATGTACACAATCAGTGGTAAGCAATAAAGGAGGACAGCAAGAAGGAGTATAGTACAGAAAGATAGGAAGGCAGAAAACTAAGTGGGAAAATCTGTTTTTCAGATTTCATATAGTACTAATAAAGCAAGACAAGCATATTACAGTCTTGTTTCCCGTTGTTCTTTTTTTTTTTTTTTTTTTTTTTTGCGGTACGAGGGCCTCTCACTGTTGTGGCCTCTCCGGCTGCAGAGCACAGGCTCCGGACGCACAGGCTCAGAGGCCATGGCTCACGGGCCCAGCCGCTCCGCGGCATGTGGGATCTTCCCAGACCGGGGCACGAACCCGTGTCCCCTGCATCGGCAGGCGGACTCCCAACCACTGCGCCACCAGGAAAGCCCTCCCGTGGTTCTTGATGAAGGGTCTCCTTGCTTTTCTCAGTCCCTCTCTCTCTCTGTCTCTCTCTCTCTGTCTCTCTCTCTCTCTCTCTCTCACACACACACACACACACACACACACACACACAAGCACACACACCATTCTTTGCCAACTGTTTTTCCTCTTTCCTCAGCCCCTCTCATCCAATAGCTAAAAATTATCACAGCAGGAGGAGAAAAACCCATGGTAGTAGATTTTGAAAAACAGAGCATTAGCATCCTCCACAATTCACAACGGCCCCTTCAACAGTCCATTTTACAGTGTTTTTGTTAATCCAGGCAGAGAAGCTCAGGTTTTAGGAGTTCAAGCATTTTACATCTCCAGGAGACCACCCACCTTGTTGCTTTCTACTGGTAGCTACCCGGACCTTGATGTCTCTGCAGCTAATGGTCTTTCATAGAATTTTGAGATGGAATTACTAAAATCTCATTTGGTTTCGTGTAAGTTCTTGTCATTGGGCAGACAGAAGTTCCTCAGGAATACAGTATTCAATTCCATTTGGACCAGCGTGATAGCTGGAAGGCAGCTGTAACGTTTATTTAGTCTTTCAGTTACTTGCACCCATGATGAAAATGCCCCAGGGAATAAACTAAGAATTAGCACATTCATTATAAATAAAGCATTAAAGAACAACAGCAATTAACAGCTCAAACTAGTTTTTTAGTGCTATCATTCATACCAAGCCACTAATAAAGAAAAAGATAACAAGAATGGGAGAAGACAATAAACCACTAAATTCTCTCTCTCTCTCTCTCTCTCTCTCTCTCTCTGTCTCTGTTTGAATGTCTGTCTATCTCCCTACCTACGATCTGTAGTTATAATAAGTCAGCTTTTAGAATCCTGGTTCTGTTACTTCCTACCTCTGAAACATATTCAATTAATTTAAATTCTCCAATTTTCTATATCCTCATCTGCAAGGATGATGTCCAGTGTATAATAGCAGTGTTGCTAATTTCTGGCTTTCTATTGTTCTCAGTGTTTGTTTCAGTTTCCATTTCCTCTGACTTATAAAACAAATGGCGTATTTTGAAAATCACACAGAATTATCTATTTCCGTTGAGATGGAAAGAGCCTAAACCTGCAGCGTAAAATATTTAGGTTAGGTAAGCAGGTGAATTTTACAACAGTGAACATTTCAAATGAAGTAAGAATTACTCTCTTCATAGGAGAGAATATAGAAGAGAATTATTGACTCTCTATAATTCTTAGAAATTATTCTCCATATATCATGCATTTGTTTATTGGTTCCCTTCTAGACAGTTGTTCTAAATATGCATTTTTTTCTGCCCTTTCTCCAAGGCTCTCTACAAAGATATTTCCTCCACGACTAGATAATATCAGCTCCTTAGAGTAATTCTACCAGCTTCCTAGAGTTGGTGTGGAGGTTTATATTATTTTATCTTTTAATGCTTAGCACAGCGTGCTATTATATTATTTTCTTGTTTCTCTTCTTTTATTACTTTTGGTAGTTATTGCACACTACAATATTAACCTCTGCCCGGGCAATTTAAGTGTGTAATGATTGCCTTTATATCCCTAGAACTTAACATCACTCCTCGTATAATAACTGCTGGTTGACAAAATGGATGAAGGAGAGAATCTAATAAATGATCATTTTGTGATGGAAACAGAAAGTTTATTTGTTCTTATGGAAGTAAAGAGCACACCATTCTGCATAGGGATCATACTGATACACCCAACGTAAATTAATGTACCAGGTAAGAAAGGTCCCAACTCTCCTGTGTCTCTCAAAATTTTAAATATTCAAGCAAATATAATTTCTAGATCGTTGTCTAAAACTCACTCTTACATATGATTTAGAGAAACTCATGGTGCTCTATTGATGTCCCACAATTAATATTCCTTGAGAAGTATATAAGGGTATTTTTATAGCCCTAATATAATTTACAACACCTACACATCTCTTCAAACTCAAATAACAGTAAAAACAATTCCTTTGTATTTAGTTTGGTGTTAAATTTTGGAAAAGTTATTTATATACATTAAATCAACTTATATTTCACTTGAATCCAGTGTTCTTTTTCTTGAGATTAAATGGCCTCCCTGCTTTGAGGGTGGGGAAAGATTTTTTTAAAAAAACCAAAAAAAACCCTTCTACTTTCACATTTTCAAATGAAAGGGATATCTCAGTCACTTGTAACACATCTTAATTGCTTCATTATATTTTTATAGAGCACCTGAATTGCTTGGAAGCAGCTTAATTAAAATGGTGCTTGCTTTATAGCTAACAGAAATGCGAAAAGCACATATCCTGCAGCACAATCAATCATATATTTTCTTTGCTGCAGTCTTAAAGACAGTGTAGACTTGAGCAGATTAATAAGGCACTGAAACATTTGAGCACCATCGGAATTTAGATGTGTGCATCTTCTTGGACCTCAGCTTCTCATAAACTTTAATATGATCTTTTCTTGAATCTACTATATCATTTAATGAATCGCGGACCATATTATATTTTTGGTCTGACTGTACATTCACCTTCTGTACGTTATGCAAGAAAGGAAATTTTCAGTAAAGCAGCAGTTATCATCAGGTACAATTTCACACTGCATTTATAGTTAGTTTCATTATTATTTTCAGTAGAAGTTATCAGGAAACTAAGAGACAGTTTTGAATCCTAATTCAGTGGCAGGCATGTTGTGTGGTCTCAGTTAAATCACTTAATTTATCTGTGCTTATTTCCCTTTTCTAAATAAAATTGACTTCTTCCCTGGAGATATGTAATAAGCTTTTTGCATGATTGTGACTTAAGACTCAGAGGTAGAAAGGATAGAGGTGTAGAACTTGAGAGGGTTTGTATAGGAAAAAGGTGCTTGAAGTACCTGAGGGTAGCATCTACATGAGAATTCCTAGAAATTTCCGAAATGACTAAGTAGCTCACTATAGGACTCTTGCAACAGTGCTGGTATGACCTGCCACTGATATTTATCTTCCTTACAATCACAATCATATTAGAATTCCCAAGTTCTTAAAGGTCTATGCCAGAACCTGCTTCATTTCTCCTCTGGGAGTGAAAAATCGGCAGATTTTTTAGAAGTTCTTCTTACCTTGAATTTATTCCAGTATTTATGCAAACCTATAACATAGCACTCAGTCATTCATTTGTTACTCATTCAGTGACTACTTACTGAACATTTACTATGTTTCTGGCACAGCTGAGGTCAGATTTTATTGTTTTTGACATCAGGGACTAATTATCAAATATAGATATGAGATATAGGAGATAGACAATGTGATCCTCAGATCAAGAAAGAAATCTTAAACATGAAAATATGTACATTTGCAAGGGGAAATTCATAAACAAAATTTCTGACTATGTAACACTGTGTCACATTTTACGCTATAAAGTGATCCAGCCCTGATTTATTAAAAATACCAGTGCACAAGGAGGCTCATAGTTATATAAATGTCAGAGCCAGAAAAGTAAACAACAAACCTTTCCTGGAATTAATATTGAATTTTAAAATACAGTAGTTAAAACTGATAGTACCCATCCCCTCCCCTAAATACACATACGCACGCGCACGCGCGCACACACACACACACACAGGAAAAATTTAGTTACATAGAGAAGAATGAAAAGAAGTAGAGTAAGCTTAAGATAAAAAACACATGTTCCCTTGACCAGAATAATCCACCATAATGGAAAAACTACCTCTAATTAGATAAATAACAGTTCTGTTTTGGTGGGTTTAATGGTAGCTGCCAAAAATATATGTTCCCATTCTGGAACTTGCAAATGTGACCTCATTTTGAAAAACTCTTTGTAGATGTAATTGAGTTAAGGATCTATAGATGAAATGATCCTGAATTATCTGGGTGAGGTCTAAATTAAATAACAAGTGTCCTTATAAGAGGCACAAAGAGCAGAAACTCACAGGGAGAAAGAAGAGAAGGCCATGTGAAGAAAGAAGAATAGGGATTGGAGTGATGCAGGCAGAAGCCAAGGAATGTCTGGAGCTTCCCCTAGAACTTTCAGAGAGAATGAGGCCTTGCAGATACCTTGACTGTAGACTTCTGTTCTCCAGAACTGTATGAGAATAAATTTGTCTCTAAACTACTAAGTATGTGATAACTTGTTATGGTAGTCCTGAGAAACTAATACATGTGACAAACATTTTGTCTTTTCACTACTGATGAAATTAACCTGTATAAACCAATAATGTTGTAAACTGATTGGTGTGACTCTGAATTCACCCAGAAAATTTTAGGAGCATGCCAAGAAATCTCAACCCTGTCCATGATGGGATCATTTTCCTCAGGTTATTTGATTTTAATTTTCTTGATTTTATAATATATACCTTTCAGTGTCATCCAGATAAAAAAAGCATTGTTTTTCTGTTAAGTTCTTGCCTCTTCTAGCCATCTTAGAAATTCATTAGCAATCCAGGATAGTATTCAGTTTCATTTTCTTCTAGTTCTTATGGTTTCTGCTTAAGCTTTCAAACCCATTTCCTATACCACCATTTTGGTATTACTCATCCAAAAGAAATCTTTATTACTGTCTGCTCTTCTTCTCTCACATTTTCCCTTGGACTTTGTT
Source organism: Kogia breviceps (assembly GCF_026419965.1). Taxonomy (NCBI): domain Eukaryota; kingdom Metazoa; phylum Chordata; class Mammalia; order Artiodactyla; family Physeteridae; genus Kogia; species Kogia breviceps. The sequence goes on along the minus strand of NC_081317.1, from coordinate 49,211,550 downwards.
AACTTCATCTGGTGAGCTGGTTGAACTTTCTAAATATATTACACAGTCCATTCATTTAATCTTCTCAATAACCCTATAAACTGGTTACTGCAAGTGTTATTATTCTCCATTTTTACTAGATGTGGAAACTGAGGCACACAGCATTCAGAGATTTATTAAAAGGCTCACACCTTGAGACCACATTCAAGGTGGGATTGGACCTCAGGCAGTTGGTCATAATCTATGTACTTTAGTGTTTCTTTGATATATCATCATTTCCTTGGAAGACCTCACAATGATGCGGTACCTTACCAACTACTACATTCTTTAGAAGCCTGGTTAAGAGGGAAACAAAGCAGTGAACAATCCCAGCAGAAAAACATGTCCCATCTGTGTTCCAGAATTCCTAACAATATAGTCCTATCTGGTAACTATCTCTAGGATACTGAAACTCATCTCCCGTTACCTCCTAGGTACACCATTTATGTAACTGCTCCCTTTGCCTTAACCTTCTCATTCCAGAACCAGGCCTAATTTGCTTTTCATAGCCAAAATGTTTATCAAAACAGTTTTCTAAAAAAGATGAAAATATCTTTTCTCTCCCAACCCAGTTGTCCTATGAAGGTAGAAATCTTTCTTACCCAACAATCAAAGATTCCAATCCCAACTGCAGCCACCAACAATGTTAGAAAAGACTGCACCAGCTTTTACACTTGTCTTTTCCTTCTTGTCCTGTCCACAGCTGTTTTTACATTACAATATTCATTTCTATCAGAGTCTGCAGCAGGGGCAGTGAGATGTGTATGTTTAAATTATCATTATATCTAGAATTTTCAACAGTCTGCCTTTTTGAACTACCATTTCACTAGCAATGGCAGCTTATCTTTGAAATCTTACACTCTGCAAGATATACATTGCTCTGAAGTTCATGAACAAAACTTTATCAATCACTTTGTCTCTCATTCTCCAAAGCTAAGGTATCATTTAGCTCTTTCATAGATGTCTATAAACTTGAATGAATATTTGTATAACTATTTATGTATATACCTATTTCTCAATATATACAAAGGATTCTTAGAGGGGGAGTTTCTAGATCTCATTGATGTCTGTATTCTCTCTATACTGCATTGCCTGATGAATGGATAGATGGGTAAATATTACTTGAAGTGATCTTGTCATTTTGGCCTCATTTGTTCAAGAAGTTTTGTGCTTGAAATGCTTTCCCCCTCAATAACCTTCTTAATTAACTGCCCATCTTTCAAGGTTAATGCAAAGGTTTTCTTCTATATTAGTAATTTCCTAACTTCACTGAACATAAGAGTTACAAGGTTATATTATGGAAAAAAAATCTCAAGTCCTCTAATTAGAACACCCAAGAAAAGGCAGGTATTTCTAACAAACACTGCAGATGAGTCTTATGATCAAGCACTTTTAGGAAAAGTTGAATTGTATGAAATCTACAAATGCCAGTGAGAAACATTCTCTCCAATAGTTTTGTACCTTTTTCAGAACACTTTTAACACTCTATCTTAAAATACACTTTTAGGGACTTCCCTGGTGGCGCAGTGGTTAAGAATCCACCTGCTAATGCAGGCGATACAGGTTTGAGCCCCGGTCCTGGGAGATCCCACATGCCACGGAGCAACTAAGCCCCTGTGCCACAACTACTGAGGCCACCTGGCATAGAGCCCGTGCTCTACAAAGAGAAGCCACCACAATGAGAAGCCCATGTACCACAAGAAAGAGTAGCCCCCGCTTGCCGCAACTAGAGAAAGCCTGTGCACAGCAACGAAGACCCAACGCGGCCAAAAATTAATAAATTTTTTCTAAAAAAACACACTTTTATGTGTATAGTCTAACTCTGCTATGAAACTGTTCCCCGTTGAGAGTTAGAAACTTGTTTGAGTCAAATTTTGAATTTACTATAGTAGAGCATAGTGCTTTGCAAATAATAAATACCTGTTGAGTTGGATCATTGCATGGACTCTGCTCAGTCATCTTTCCACACTCAAATCAAACGGGTGAAAAAGCTACAATTTGCTGAAAAAAAAAAAGTTTTAAATAAGTGTAGGGTAACTTCATTTATTTATTATTTGTAATACACAAAACATATTAACATAATGCTTAATATAAATTGAGTCCCACTGACATTTTGTTATAAAAATTTAAAAGCCTGATATAGTTAGTAAACTTTTCTAATGTTAAATTGTTATTTACAAGTTTTTCTTGACTTCTGATAATAGTCAAAAGACCCAATTATAAATTTACCTCTTCTAATATAAGTAACAGATACCTGAGAACAGATTTTTAGAAAAACCTACAATGAAGGAATAATCAAAGAGATTGAAAAACAAGCACAAGTTGAGAAAAAAATGGATCTTCTAAGGAACTGAAGTTGACAAATAGCAAATGAAACATACTGTTGACTAAATGCAAAACATAACACATCAGTCAGGACGGCCAGACAAGCCGAACCACAACAGCACGCTGAAAGTGTAAAGGAATGAGATCTTCAAACAAGAACTGTTCTCAACAAATTTACTGAAAATTAGGAGTCTATCTTGACACTTCAGAAAGGAAAACAAAGAGAACCTTATAACAGGTATTTTCACACTGCAGAGTGCATGTAGGGACTCCTGTGATGATCAGTTCAGGCCGTATTACTAGAATGACAAGAGTGATTCATGTCCCTGAAGTCATACTTTTTAAAGTTATTTTTTTCAATTTTAGGTTTTGAACTTCATTTCTGTTTCTTTGTCTTTATGTAAATGTCAAACATACAGAAAAGCAGTGTAGTGTAGTAGTTAAACCCCCAAATTCTGGGGACCTCCCACAAGTTGCTTAGTCTGTCTATCCCTCAGTTTTCTCTCTGTAACAAAGAGGATATTAATACCTAAATCATGGAGTTATTATAAGAATTAAGTGCATTAAATGAATTAAAGTGCTTACTTCTGCAGAGGACTCAATAATTGATACCAATTGGTAGTAGCAGCTACAAGTAAATAAAGAGTAATGTATCAAGATGACTTAAGTACACATAATAGAAAGCCTTAGTTATCTAGCTTAAACAATAGGGCAATTTCTCATCACTTGTGTCAGGCAACTTAACTGCTCCCCAAAGATGTCTTTTTCTAATCCTAGGAACCTGTGAATATGGCCAAAGGGAATTAAGATTTCAGATGGAATTACAGTTGCTCATCAGCTGGCCTTGAGATGAGGAGGTAGCATGGATTACCCAGGTAGGTCTGGTTTTTAACACAAGCATCCTTTTGAGTGAAAGGATGAAGCAGGGGAGTCACAGTTAAAGAAAAGTGAAAACAGCCGTAGAAGCTGGAATGATGTGATTGCTGACTTTGAAGATGAAAGTGAGCCACAAGTCAAAAAATGTGGTCAGCCTCTGGACACTGGAAAAGTTAAGCAAATAGATTCTGCCCTAGAAATTTGAGAAAGTAATGTAGCCTTGCCAATCACTTGATTTTAGTCCACTGAGACCTATTTTGGAATTCTGATCTCCAAAACTGTAGGCTAATAAACTTTGTTGTATTAAGCCACTAAATTTGTGATAATTTGTTACAACCACTATAGGAAACGATTATATCACTCAATACAAGACTCCATAATAATCTCCATTGCAGCCCAGCAACATCATCAAGAATTCACATTTCTTCCATCTTTTGCTTTGCTATTATCAGTGTATGGCTAGCACCTCTGACCAACATAAAACACCTTCACCAGCTTCCAACTCCCTGACAACTTTACAAACCTACACAGTGAAGATCTAAGGACAAATAGATTATGTATCTTCCTTTTATTTCTGTTTAAGCCTTGTCAGTTTATTTTTGGTATCTTCATCAAAAAGGTTTTGTATTCTAATTTTATTAAATATACCAATCTTTCCCCTTGTGATTTGTACTCTATTTTGGCTTTGTTTGCAATTTTCCACCACTGAGATCATTTCTCTAAAAGGTGTACATTTTTGTCCTTTGGTCATATTTTAAAATCAACTTGGATTTTACTCATGTGTGGTGTGAGGAATAGATCTAATTTTTTCATAGATATCTAAGTTTCTTAATCTTACTTATTACAGAGCAATTTCTTTCCTCAGTGACTTGTCATATGCCACCTTTGACTTAAATAAAATTCGTTAATAATGTATATTTATTTGGGGGCTGTCAATTATGCTGCCCACATCAAATGGTTTATTCTTGCATATTCTACATGATTTTCATTGCTGTCATTCTGTAAAGATTCTTTCTATATGGTAAGGCAATTTCTTTTTCCATCTTCTTTTTAAGAATTTTCAACACAATTTATTCCAAGTGCATTTTAGAATTAATCAAGTTTTATAAAATATCCTATTGGAACTTTGTTTAGAGCTTTATTGCTCTTGGAGATTAATTTGGAAAGATTTGTTAACTTTCTGATATTTATTTTTTCAACTAGGAACATCATGTATCTCCCCACTTATTCAGGTTAAATTTTACTTTATATCATTCAAAAAAAGTTTATAGTTATTTCTATAATTTTGCTATCCATCTTGACACGTTTATTTCTAAATACCTTATGATTTTTGTTATGTGCATTTTTATATTTTTGAATCAATTTTAAATCTTTTGGTTTTTTTTGTTTTTGTTTTTGTTTTGTGGTATGTGGGCCTCTCACTGTTGTGGCCTCTCCCGTTGCGGAGCACAGGCTCCGGACGCGCAGGCTCAGCGGCCATGGCTCACGGGCCCAGCCGCTCCGCGGCATGTGGGATCTTCCCAGACCGGGGCACGAACCCGTGACCCCTGCATCAGCAAGTGGACTCAACCACTGCGCCACCAGGGAAGCCCTAATTTTCTTTTTAATTTGATTGGTTATGGCAAGAATATGACAACACTACTTATATTTGTATCTAATTAAATTGATTTCTCTTATAAATTTGAAAACAAAGTTCATATATTCTATGTAAACAATGACAAGCTTTTATTTATCTTTCATCTATCTGCTTTTTATGCCTCTTACTACTGTTTATGGACTTATTACTTAGTTTCTGATTTTATTGGAAATATTAGGGGTAAGAGTAGAAAAACTTATCTTGGTACTGATTATAAGGGAAATTCTATAATATCCCTACTCAGTATGATATTTCTTGGGCTTCCCTGGTGGCGCAGTGGTTGAGAATCCGCCTGCCGATGCAGGGGACATGGGTTCGTGCCCCGGTCCGGGAAGATCCCACATGCCGCAGAGCAGCTGGGCCCATGAGCCATGGCCGCTGAGCCTGTGCGTCCGGAGCCTGCGCTCCGCAATGGGAGAGGCCACAACAGTGAGAGGCCCGCGTACCACAAAAAAAAAAAAAAAAAGTATGATATTTCTTTTTTTTCTTTTGGTTATCCATTTTAAGTTTAAGGAGGTTTGTATTTCCAGAATTTTTATTCTTTTGTTTGTGGTTTCAGATAACTCTTGATCAAGATAAATTGTTTTCTACTGTATTGTATGTTTTGGCTTGCAGACTCATTTTGGAACAGCTTCATCTGTGGGAATCTCACCACAAAGTTCTTGCATTCAGTTTTTCCAGGTAACCCAGCTAGACGCCGTTTTTATATTTATTTCCCATGTCAAAAAGTTAATCTAAATGCAGTCTTGAAACTCATGAGCGCAGGCCTGATGTTAGAATTCTCAAGGAAACAAATTTTTTTTTAAATTTTTTACCCAGGCCTCAAGCTGAGGCTTAGAAAGTTCTCTATAATCTTCATCTGCAGGACATATTTTATCTTGTCTACTCTTTACTAGAAGCTGTAATCCTTTAAGAGTCCCAGAGTTATTTACCAACCTCAGTTCCAACTCCCTGACTTCTGTAGACCTAATGCTTGTACCCCTGTCCATGTATGACTAAAGATCAAAACTATAAGTTACTGAGACTGACACATATACCCAAGGAAGTGCAAAGTATATTATTATCATATTTGATTTGTATTTTCTCTTTCTTCTGTGGATTTTCCCTAATTTCTTATTAAACTAGGTATTTTAATTAGTTTGTTGCATTTTTAAAGCATATTCAGTGTTTTAAAGAAGGTAATTTTTCAGCTTACCTAGTTCAGCATATTGTCACAAATGAAAGCCCCATTTCTATTATTTGTAGATAAGTTTAACAGATTTATATTTATTTGATTACTGATACACTTGGACTACCTCATAGAATTATTTTTGAAGTTTTATGTATGTATTATATATAGGTAACCTCCTGACTATATTAGATGCTGATTATCCATATTTATACCAGCCCTGACTAGATTTGTATTTATTTATTTTTTAACATCTTTATTGGAGTATAATTGCTTTACAATGGTGTGTTAGTTTCTGCTTTATAACAAAGTGAATCAGCTATACATATACATATATCCCTATATCTCCTCTCTCTTGCGTCTCCCTCCCACCCTCCCTATCCCACACCTCTAGGTGGTCACAAAGCACCAAGCTGATCTCCCTGTGCTATGCAGCTGCTTCCCACTAGCTATCGATTTTACATTTGGTAGTGTATATATGTCCATGCCACTCTCTCACTTTGTCCCAGCTTACCCTTCCCCCTCTCCATGTCCTCAAGTCCATTCTCTATGTCTGTGTCTTATTCCTTTCCTGCCCCTAGGTTCTTCAGAACCTTTTTTTTTTTTAGATTCCATATACATGTGTTAGCATATGGTAATTGTTTTTCTCTTTATGACTTACTTCACTCTGTATGACAGACTCTAGGTCCATCCACCTCACTACAAATAACTCAATTTCATTTCTTTTTATGGCTGAGTAATATTCCACTGTATATATGTGCCACATCTTCTTTATCCGTTCATCTGTTGATGGACACTTAGGTTGCTTCCATGTCCTGGCTATTGTAAATAGAGCTGCAATGAACATTGTGGTACATGACTCTTTTTGAATTATGGTTTTCTCAGGATATATGCCCAGTAGTGGGATTGCTGGGTTGTATGGTACCAACTAGATATTTAGAAGGTAAGGATACTGTTCTAGATAAAAGCTCTATATTTTACTGATCATAAGAGTTGTGGTTATAAAAGATTTAAATTTTGAGTAATACTATGTGCCATATACTCTTCTATGATTAATGAAAGTAAAGCAAGTTTATTCCTCTTGATGAAATAGATCACTCATGACTTGATAAATCTACATGTTCCTGAGTGGTTTTGCTGTTTTGTCCAGATAGGTAGCAGGGCCAAGTAACTCAGGTGTCTTCCAAAAGCACATATGTAGCTCAGTGCTGAGTTATATCAAACTTCAAATTTCAGGGAAAGAAGATGCCAGGTATCAACTCAGCTTCTCTGTTTTAAGAACACCTTTGTGGCATCTTTAGTTATATATCTGTGAGTCCACCAATTACCCTGGGGTCAGGGTGCAACAAAGACTTTTCTGTATATTGAAGAGGGTTATCCTTCCCAATATCAAATAGTTTTCTGATCTAGCCACTAGAAGATAAAACGATAAGAATATTTGCAAAACTTGAGTATAACTCAAAAGGAATGGTGTTATTCTCTCTTAAAAGAACTGAGCCAGTGCCTTTGTGAGACTCTGGACCAGTACTGGAATCATCTCAGCAGTCAACAAGTATACCTGTTTTCAAGAGGGACATTGTGTGGCAGGGATCGAAGTATTGATAACTATAGTAGAAAATATGGTTTCCACTTTGAATTGTTATTAGAATTAATGTTGGGGTTTTTCCAACAAAGAGGCATCTGTAAACAAGAATACCTCTGTAATGCTTAAGTCTGCAGGATTCTAGGACCATTTCTGGTGAAGAAATGGGACTGAGAGAGACATTTTAGAGATCACTGAGTGTTTAAACAACTGATTCAAATTTCAAAATGAGACGAGATCTCATTTATAGGTCAAGCAGTGAAGTGGGACATACTGGCTAAAATGTAAAATCTCATGGATAAATCAGAAAAGAAAGAAAAGAATTCTTTTCAATGTATATCAGGAAAAGGTGAGTATGATAGCAATGAATGAAATAGGAACAACTACAGTCATAGACTCATGTTTGAATAGCACTTTTTTTTTTTTTTTTTTTTGGTGCTAGGCGGACCTGTCACTGTTGTGGCCTCTCCCGTTGTGGAGCACAGGCTCCGGACACGCAGGCTCAGCGGCCATGGCTCACGGGCCCAGCCGCTCCGCGGCATGTGGGATCTTCCCAGACCGGGGCACGAACCCGTGTCCCCTGAATCGGCAGGAGGATTCTCAACCACTGCGCCACCAGGGAAGCCCCTGAATAACACTTTTTGAATGGTTAAAATTCTCAGGCTCTCCTAATTTAACCTCTCAAGGGTTTTTGTATTGCTTTGAATGTGTACCATTGCATTCAATCCTCAGATATGTCTTACCCAAGGGCACATGTTGGTAGACTTGTGCCAAATAACTCTATTTCAGCCCAGTAATGGGTATTAGAGAAAGTCAATTTTTAACGGTCCAAAATTGAAAAGGGGAGCAATCATCTCTAATCCATCACAAAAGAACACTGGAAAACATCTCTTGTAAAGTTTTTGAGAAACTAAAAGTGCAAAGCAGAAATAAATAAAGGAAAAATAATAAACTAGGTAAATACTACCTATAGATAAAATATTTGGCTCTATAGATATTTTATTGAATAATTTATTTCTTATGTAAATCTTCCAATGAGCTTTTAACTGACAGTTCTTCTGAAGTATGACCTATCATTTGGCCATTTCTAGTAAATGTTCTATGGATAATTAAAATAAAGATATAATCTCTCTTAACAAAATTCTAAGTTTTGTTTCTATAATGTTATATGTACTTAATGTTATACTCAAAAACTTTAACTTTAATATTGATACAAGTCATGTATTATTCAACATTCAATATGTAAGTCAAATATCATTCAAATTTTTTGGCCCTTAATTATACTTTTACATCCTTAAACCCTAATAGATTAATACATTTATATTTAAATAATTTTTCTCTCAAATCTCTTTATTCCAAACATATTTTGCAAAATATATGTGTCTCATTCACTACAAAACTCTTCATGATTGTTATGCTTTGGAGGCAATTTTGTAAATAAAAACTGACCCTCTACTTTTTGTTAATTATTTTTGTACTAAATTTTATTTATAGTGTTACTCTTTTTGTTTAGATTTGCCTTTGGTAATCTCTACTTTTAGCTTTCCTATTCATTTTGTTTTATATGTGAACTTGTGACTGGAGGCAGCTTTAATATCAAACTCATAAAATATCAATTTCAGGAACCTTGCAAAGCTGTTTGACAGACTGTATTTATAATGGTATACTCATTTTCTTAAAGAGAGCCACAAAATTTTATAAGCTTTAGGTCCCATCAAACCTGAATTTTACTGCTTGCTAGCAACACATAGCTGGATTTTTAAAACCCAATCTCAAATTCTTTCTTTTAACAGGGTATTTAACATATTCATTATAATTGAGATACTTGATCTTATTTCTGCCATATTCCTTTACAATATTTACTGTGTCTTTTTGATATGGCCTCTTCTTTTTCTTGAAACTTTTTCTTACTTTCTGCTTTATCCATTTTTAATCAAGTTGTTTGTCTTCTTATTATCATAGTGTAAGAGTTCCTTATATACTCTACATATAAGTTCTGTGTTAGATCCATGTTTACAAATATTTTCATCCAATCTGTGTCTTGACTTTTTATTTTCTTAACTGTGTCTTATGAAGAACAAACATCTTTAATCTTGATGAAATGAAATATAACAAATTTTTCTTTTATGATTTATGCTTTTTGTCTTATTCAGAAAAATCTCTGCCTAACCCAATCACAAATATTTTCTCTTAGTTTTCTTATAAAAGTCTTACAGCTTTAGTTCTTATTTGGGTCAATAATCCATTTTATGTCAATTTTTATATATATTATGAGACAAAGGTCAAGACTCATTTATATTTGCAGACTTCAGCAAGTAGAAAGACCTCATAATACAGGCATCAGGTAGACTCTTCAGAAGGATACTGCCTTAGTAGTATGGCTAAAAGAGTTCTATTAAAGTCTATTCTAAACCTTCTCTAAAAAAAAGGCTTTAAAACAAACCTCAACATGATCAAACTGATTCCAAGTAACTGTCAGGTGGGAACACTATTCCAAGCCCTCTGTAAGCTTTGGGAATTCTTTGCCCTCCTGCTTTCAGGTGGTTCTTTCCCAGGCCTCAAGTAGTTCCTTGTCATGTATGCAAAGATTAGTACTAGGCAACAAAGGCTGGAAGAGATGCCTCTTCATATCTCAAGAACTGAAGATCACTTTCTCCCTGTGAAAGTACCTTTTCTCTAGTATTCTGCTTTGCAAATTCTAGTGTCCTGGACTCCTCAAACTCTGAGCTGTCTCTTCAATCAAGAGAACTCTGGAATCTGTGGTTCCTCACCCTACAGATGCCTGAAAACTGCCTCCAGGCAGTAAACTGAGGCAATGGTAGAGCTTATCTTGTTTATATCCCTTTTCTTAGGGATATACATCCTGCTCTGTTTGCTGTACAATATCTGAAAACTGATAGTTCTTATATATTGTCTGGTTTTCTTTTTCATAGAGTGTGGCGGGGGGTGGGGTGGGGAGTGAGTAAATCTGGTCCCTGTTGTTCCATAATGGCTGGAGCCCAAATATGTCTTGAGTAATGTACAGGGTGACCATTTTTAAGAATAAAACTCTTTTAAATCTTTATGTTGTAAACAAGTCCATGATCATGAAATACATCTCTCTTTAAAGAGCCTTATTTTTACTTACATTTGGAAAAACTAGAAAGTGCTGCCATTCTTTCTAGCTGTTTTCAAATTATTATTTTATTGACTAGGTTAACTTTCAAGTTAGAAAGCTTGAGCTGCCTGATATAAGAGGTAAATTCACAATTAAATTTCATTAAAAGTGTAAGAATGTCACTGTACCTGGTATATAAGCAACTGTTGAATGAAGGAGAAAGATAATTAGAAAGTGGAAGTAATAAGAGAATTCAGGAATAACACAAGTTAGAATGTCTTAATAGACAGCCAGTAAGAGAATTTGGGGATTCAGCTTCAAAATAATGGAAAAAAAGTAATTTAAAATAGTTACCATCCTATTGATTCTCATTCTAGATTATTTTCTTTATACCACCCACGTTCCTTTCTTAATAAATCTTTTAATGGACCATTTACATTAAGTTTTTCTAGAATGAATTGATCACGATTTTACACTGTCCACAGAATATCAGCTCTTGCCTGACAACTTAAATACTTCAATACAAACAAAGGAATTCATACTATGAATAAATAAAGACCATAATAATAAAAATAAGTTTTAAAATATCATCTCTGTTCTATCTTAAGTATTTAGGGCACTTACTTTTTGGCGCGATAGGTACTTAGGGAAACTTAGGAAGATTGCAATAAACATCATATATATACAAAGCTATAAATGAGAATATAACAAATAACACCAATAGTAATGAATGCAAACTAAAATTGTCCATCAGCAGTTATGAACACATTTATTTGGGCTGTATGAGGGAGAATATTCATAGATAGCCACCCTTTTCAAATCATACTCTGAGAATTCGTATGTATTTTGAATAAATTTCTTTGAAATATAACACTGAATTTCCTCCAAATATTCAAGTTTGTTTAATTTAAGACTAATAGAGCTACAGTTTTCATGAGGACAGAACAGTTAATATGGTTTCCTATTTACTTAAGACATTTTGTTCCAGCTTAACTACTTTAAATGTTTCAAATATTCAAAGTATGAATGAAGTTAACTACTAAGGAAGAGGCTTCCAAAATAACAATATATTCTCAAAATAAGATTTCACATGGTTCATGAAAATATCTGGTTGATTGTGGCCACAATGCAAATTACCCTATATGATGATTTTTTTTCCTCTAATTTTTAAGAGACACTCTTGTACTTGTGTGTGTGTGTGTGTGTACGTGTGTGTGTGTTTTATAACATTTTATAAGACTACTGACTTGATAAAGATAAAAGGAATTTGGGAATAATGCATGTGTGTTAAATACAGTGTATTTTCTTATAGACTGTAGAAAAATACAAAAGTAGATTGTTTGAGGGCTATGTCTCTCATAGTAATAACAGGTTGCACTGAGTTCTTCATATTTTCCCATTTAGTTCAGTCATCTGGATTTGTGAGATATGGACCAGAGATATATTAATAGGTGAATTCTATTTGTTGTAACTTTGTTTTCCTTATGCAAAATCAGCTGGGCCATAGTGACATCTTCTTACTGACAGGTATATTCCATTTGTGTATTCATTCATACCAAGCCTCCTTCCAAACAGGAACTGAGAAAATTTACAAAGATGCATGTGTACAATATTATTTTAAAAATAAGTAAAAGATCATGGAGAAATAAATATCCAATGAAAATAATATAAACTCAGAAGGAAAAGTAGCATCTCAACCGCCTGTCACATGTTTCCCCACGCACTTTGAAAATTGTCAGAGTATATAAACTAAAACAAGTCTGACTTAGTAAATATATTTTATTATTACTATTACTTTTACACAATTCATATAAAAATTTCCCACTAAAAAATCCTCATGGCATAAAAAGCCTTTTACATCACAGTGTCTGCCCTCTTTTTAAGTAACATCTTCACTGTTCTCTCGTATGCAGTATGGTTTAGTTACCCAGAATGTCTCCCCATTTCCTTCCATGTCATGTTCTTGCACTTCCGTGTCTCCATGTCTCTGCTTCAGAGCCCACCTTAATCTCTCTCTTTTTTCTTTTGGTTAAATGACATGCAACATTTAAATTCAACCTTAGTGTTTGCTCCCACTGAAGACTTCCCTAGAACCACAGAATAAGTTAGTGTTCTGTGGACCATCAGAATTTTAAAACAATCCCCAAGATAGTATAATAGTGCTTCTCAAAACCCTTGCAATAATGTCTCATATGCTTATTAGCTGCAACACACTGACACACAGAAAACTTATCTTGTTCAATTCTACACTCTCAAATAGGAGCACCTTATAAATGAATACTCTATGAGTACGAGACACACAGTAAATTGTGGTCTCCCTTATATTAGCTTAATGATGGAGCTCAAAGTAGAAGTGAGTGAGAAGTCAATGAGAAGGAGTCAAATAGGAGAGAGACAGACTCACGTGAGGACTGAGCACCAAAGACCTCAAAGAGAATCATGGTTTTAGAAACATAACCTTATAAAAAATGTTTCATTAATCTGGATTAATCTCACAATTAGTAGATACATTTTAAAAATCCATAGGAATATGGAAAGTTTGGGGAAATGCTTAGTATTACCAGTATAATCCATATAAATTTCACCTAATGTGAGTTATATTTTTAAAGGAAGTCACCTCCCTTAGTTTGTACATAGAAAGCATTTTTATTTTATTAGATATGGCCTTTCTTTGTGGTTGTGATGAGATATCACAATCCAATTTTCTTTCAATTGTGCAGTACAAAGAATTTCTCCTGGGAGCTGCTTTTGAAGATTAAAGCATAGAAATAATTTTATTAATGCAATTTTATTTCATATAACAGCAAAATTCAGCAAGCCTAAATTTTTCATGAATATCAGCATTATCTGAATAAAATTTAATTTACCAGTGGTACAATGTGAAAATGCCCTGGTTACCTGTTCACAAAAGTGAGGGAGTATCCTAACAGTTACTGCTTGCTGTGAATCATCACAGTTTCACCAGAAACTGAAAAATTAGTAATATTGGGCTCAGTAGCACCTTTCAATTATGTCCATTCTCTATTTTACAAAGTGGTTATCCATAACCTTATTTAGCCTTACTACAACTCTGTAACCTAATAATTGTTTGCCAGTTTATTTTATATAAGTGAGAAAAAGAGAGATCTGAAAGTGACTTTCCAGGGTCATGAGACAGAGGAAGGAAGAGCTGGGGCTAGAACTTAGGTTATGTGACTCCTGGCTCAGCAATATTTCCCCTCTTGAATAACTATTTCAGCTTTGGAATGGTTCATTAGAAACTATGGTGTCAGGTTCAGAACTATGGAATAAAAGAAAGTACAAAAGACATAGAGGGACCTAGAAGAAAATCAAGTCACTCAGAAAATATTCATTCATACATTGATTCTTGAAAGAAATATTGGACAACTGTTATGGGCCTTTCACTCTTATAAGTATATAGAATTTAGCATTGAACATATATATTATTTTAAATATCCCATTTTCAGAAAAACTATGAGACATGCAAAGAAACAGGAAAGTCTGGCCCATGTACAGGGGGAAAAAAAGCAGTCTATAAAAACTGTCCCTGAGATTGCTGACATTAGATTTATTAATAGACAAAGACTTTAAATCAACTTTTATAAATATGTTCAAAGAACCAAAGGAAATAATATCTAAATAAATAAAAGAAAACATGAGAATGATGTCTCACCAAATAGAGATTATCATTAAAGAGATAAAAATTATATTTTAGAAATTAAGCAATTAGAAATTATGGCATTGAAAAGTATAATAACTGAAATTGGAAATTCATTAAATGGGCTCAAAAGCAAATTTGAGCTGACAAAAGAAAGAATCAGAGAACTTGAAGAAAGATTAACTGATATTATGCAGTCTGAAGAACAGAAAGAAAAAAAGATGAAGTGAAATGAACACAAATTCAGAGACTTGTGGGATACCATTAAGCACACAAACATACTCATAATGGAGTGAGGCAGGGGGAGGGAGAGTAAAAGGGGGAGAGGGAGGCAAAAAGAATATATAAAAAGGGGCTTCCCTGGTGGCGCAGTGGTTGAGTCTGCCTGCCGATACAGGGGACATGGGTTCATGCCCCAGTACAGGAAGATCCCACATGCTGCGGAGTGACTGGGCCCGTGAGCCATGGCCGCTGAGTCTGTGCGTCTGGAGCCTGTGCTCCGCAACGGGAGAGGCCACACCACAGCAGTGAGAGGCCTGCGTACCACACACACACAAAAAAAAGTATAAAAAATTATTGAAAAAGCTCAACAAATTCTAAGAAGGGGGCTTCCCTGGTGGTGCAGTGGTTAAGAATCCACCTGCTAATGCTGGCAACATGGGTTCGAGCCCTGGCCTGGGAAGATCCCACATGCCGCAGGGCAACTAAGCCCATGCACCACAACTACTGAGCCAGCGTGTCTAGAGCCCATGCTCTGCAACAAGAGAAGCCACCACCATGAGAAGCCCACGCACTGCAATGAAGAGTAGCCCCTGCTCCCTGCAACTAGAGAAAGCCCACACATAGCAATGAAGACCCAACACAGCCAAAAATAAAATAAAACAAAAAATAAATTAATTTTAAAAAAAATTCTAAGAAGGAAAATCTATACCTAGACACATCAAAATCAAGCTTGGAAGGACAAAGAGAATCTTCAAAGCAACAAAAGAGATGATTCAACAAATACAGTGATCCACAATAAAATTAACAGCTGATTTATCATTAGAAACCATGAGAACAGAAGGCACTCAGTTACATATTCAAAGTGAGAACAAAAAAGACTATCAATCAAAAGAATTTTATATCCAGCAAAACCATCCTCTACAAATTAAGAAGAAATTAAGACATACTCAAATAAACAAAGACTAAGTGAATCTGTCCCTAGCAGACCTGCCCTACATGAAATACTAAAAGGAGTTTTTCAGACTGACATGAAAGATTAGACAATAATTTGATTCCACACAAAGAAATAAAGAACACTAGTGAAGATAATACAAAGGTATACACAGGTTAATATAAAAGACAGTATGTATGTGTTTTTTTGTTTGTCATTTTGTCTTTTCCTAAGTGATATTGTTTTAAAAACCAACTGCATAAAGCAATAATTATAAAACTGTGCTGATGGGCTTAGGTACAAAGGTGTAATTCATATGATAATAACAGTGCAAAGGATTAAGGAAGAAAGAGAGTTATGTAGGATGAAAAAATTTTGTATGTTCTTCTAATAATGGTGGTATTAATCTGAACTAGAGGGAGATTGGTTGAAGATGGCAGAGTAGAAGGACATGCACTCACTCCCTCTTGCGAGAGCACCAGAATCACAACTAACTGCTGAACAATCATCAACGGGAAGACACTGGAACTCACCAAAAAAGATACCCCACATCCAAAGACAAAGGAGAAGCCACAATGAGATGGTTGGAGGGGCACAATCACAATAAAATCAAATCCCATAACTGCTGGATGGGGAACTCACAAACTGTAGAACAGTTATACCACAGAAGTCCACCCACTGGAGTGAAGGTTCTGAGCCCCATGTCAGGATTCCCAACCTGGGGGTCCAGCAACGGGAGGAGGAATTCCCAGAGAATCAGACTTTGAAGGCTAGCAGGATTTGATTTCAGGACTTTAAAAGGACTTGGGGAAACAGACTCCACTCTTGGAGGGCAACACAAAGTAGTGAGCGCATCAGGACCCAGGACCCAGTGACCCCATAGGAGACTGAACCAGACTTACCTGCTAGTGTTGGAGGGTCCCCTATAGAGGTAGGGGGTGGCTGTGGCTCACTGTGAGGAAAAGGACACTGGCAGATAGAAGTTCTAGGAAGTAATCCTTGGCATGAGCCCTCCCAGAGCCCACCATTAGCCCAACCAAGGAGCCTGTGGGCTCAGATGCTAGGTCGCCTCAGGCCAAACAAACAACAGGGAGGGAACTCAGCCCCACCCATCAACAGACAAGCAGATTAAAGTTTCACTGAGCTCTGCCTGGCAAAGCAACACCCAGCTCTACCCACCACCAGTCCCTCCCATCAAGAAGCTTGCACAAGCCTCTTAGATAGCTTCATCCACCAGAGGGCAGACAGCAGAAGCAAGAAGAACTACCATCCTGCAGCCTGTGGAATGAAAACCACATTCACAGAAAGATAGACAAGATGAAAAGGCAGAGGACTATGTACCAGATGAAGGAACAAGATAAAACCCCAGGAAAACAACTAAATAAGTGGAGATAGGCAACCTTCCAAAAAGAATACAGAGTAATGAGAGTGAAGATGATCCAGGACCTTGGAAAAAGAATGGAGGCAAAGACTGAGAGGATGCAAGATATGTTTAACAAAGAATTAGAAGAATTAAAGAACAAACACCTAGAAGAATTAAAGAACAAACAAACAGAGATGAACAATACAATAACTGAAATGAAAAATACACTAGAAGGAATCAATAGCAGAGTAACTGAGGCAGAAGAATGGATAAGTGACCTGGAAGACAGAAAGGTGGAATTCACTGCTGCGGAACAGAATAAAGAAAAAAGAATGAAAAGAAATGAAGACAGCCTAAGAGACCTCTGGGACAACATTAAATGCAAAAACATTCCCATTATAGGGGTCGCAGAAGGAGAAGAGAGATAGAAAGGACTTGAGAAAATATTTGAAGAGATTATAGTCAAAAACTTCCCTAACATGGGAAAGGAAATAACCACCCTAGTCCAGTAAGTGCAGAGAGTCCCAGGCAGGATAAACCCAAAGAGGAACATGCTGAGACACATAGTAATCAAACTGAAAAAATTAAAGACAAAGAAAAATTATTGAAAGCAACAAGGGAAAAACAATAAATAACATACAAGGGAACTCCCATAAGGTTAACTGATTTCTCAGCAAAAACTCTACAAGCCAGAAGGGAGTGGCAAGCGATAAAATGCAAATATATATATATACCTCAATATAGGGGAAAAAAGAGAAGTGATCCTCAAAGCTTACTTCGTACACATACTTAGAATAAATATCATGTCTGTTACCTTATTATATTCTTAATAGTTGCCATGCAATAGCACGTTGGAGCTTGATTAGTTTTTTAACTGTTCACTCTGCAAGGAAGATTAAAAATATAATAAACTGTGAAAAAATTGTATGTTTATTTTAAATTCGATCACAAAACACAACTTAAAATGTGTTATATTTAATATGAATATCTCAACTCATCCACTTATATGGGACAAATTTTCCAGTTTTGAAATTAATGACTTTTAATAAATTGTAATATTTACACATCAAAAAAAAAAAGTGATGAAAGGGAAAAACCTACAACCAAGATTACTCTACCTGACAAAGATTTCATTCAAATTCAACATAAAAATCAAAAGCTTTACAGACAAGCAAAAGCTAAGAGAATTCAGCACCACCAAACCAGCTCTACAACAAATGCTAAAGGAACTTCTCTAAGTGGGAAACACAAGAGAAGAAAATGACCTACAACAACAAACCCAAGAGAGTTAAGAACATACATACATATCAATAGGAACATATATATCAATAATTGCCTTAAATGTGAATGGATTAAATGCTCCAACCAAAAGACACAGATTTTCTGAATGGATACAAAAACAAGACCTGTATATATGCTGTCTACAAGAGACCCACTTCAGACCTAGGGACACATAGAGTCTGAAAGTGAGGAGATGGAAAAAGATATTCCATGCAAATGGAAATCAAAAGAAAGCTGGAGTAGCAATACTCATATCAGATAAAATAGACTTTAAAGAATGTTACAAGAGACAAGAAAGGATACTACATAATGATCAAGGGATCAATCCAAGAAGATATAACAATTATCAGTATATATGCACCCAACATAGGAGTGCCTCAATACATAAGGCAACTGCTAACAGCTATAAAAGAGGAAATCAACAGTGACACAATAATAGTGGGGGATTTTAACACCTCACTTACACCAATGGACAGATCATCCAGACAGAAAATTAATAAGAAAACACAAGCTTTACATGACACAGTAGACCAGGTAGATTTAATTGCTATTTATAGGACATTCCAGCTCAAAACAGCAGATTACACTGTCTTCTCAAGTGCACTCGGAACATTCTCCAGGATAGATCATAGCTTGGGTCACAAATCAAGCCTCAGTAAATTTAAGAAAACTGAAATCATATCAACCATCTTTTCTGACCACAGCACTATGAGATTAGAAATCAATTACAGGGAAAAAAAAAACATTAAAAAATACAAACACATGGAGGCTAAACAATATGTTACTAAATAAACAAGAGATCACTGAAAAAATCAAAGAGTAAATCAAAAAATACCTAGAGACAAAGGACAATGAAAACACGATGATCCAAAACCTATGGGATGCAGCAAAGCAGTTCTAAGAGGGAAGTTTATAGCAATACAATCCGACCTCAAGGAAACAGAAAACTCTCAAATAAACAATCTAACTTTACACCTAACGGAACTAGAGAAAGAAGAACAAACAAAACCCAAAGTTAGTAGGAGGAAAGAAATCATAAAAAAAAAGAGCAGAAAAAACTGAAATAGAAATGAAGAAAACAACAGCAAAAAAATTAGTGAAACTAAAAGCTGGTTCTTTGAGAAGTTAAACAAAACTTATAAACCTTTAGCCAGACTCATCAAGAAAAAGAGGGAGAGGACTCAAATCAATAAAATTAGAAATGAAAAAGGAGAAGTAACAACTGACACAGCAGAAATACGAAGAATCCTAAGAGACTACTACAAGCAAGACTATGCCAATAAAATGGACAATCTGGAAGAAATGGATAAATTATTTGAAAGGTATAACCTTCCAAGACTGAACCATGAAGAAAGAGAAAATATGAATGGACCAATAATAAATAATGAAATTGAAACTGAGATTAAAAATCTTCAAACAAACAAAAGTCCAGGACCAGATGGCTTCACAGATGAATTCTATCAAACATTTAGAGAAGAGCAACACCCATTCTCAAACTCTTCCAAAAAAGTTGCAGAGGAAGAAACACTCCCAAACTCATTCTACGAGGCCACCATCACTCTGATACCAAAACTAGGCAGAGATAGTACAAAAAAAGAAAATTACAGACCAATATCACTGATGAATATAGATGCAAAAATCCTCAACAAAATACTAGCAAACAGAATGCAACAATACATTATGAGGATCATACACCTTTTGTGATCAAGTGGGATTTATCTCCGGGATGCAAGGATTCTTCAATATCTGCAAATTGATCAATGTGATACACCATATTAACAAACTGAAGAATAAAAACCATATGATAATCTCAATGGATGCAGAAAAAGCTTTTGACAAAATTCAAACCCATTTATGATAAAAACTTTCCAGAAAGTAGGAATAGAGGGAACCTACCTTAACATAATAAAGGCCACACATGATAAACATAATTCTCAATGGTGAAAAACTGAAAGCATTTCCACTA
Organism: Kogia breviceps; assembly: GCF_026419965.1. Classification (NCBI taxonomy): domain Eukaryota; kingdom Metazoa; phylum Chordata; class Mammalia; order Artiodactyla; family Physeteridae; genus Kogia; species Kogia breviceps. Next base: position 49,191,427 of record NC_081317.1, on the reverse strand, counting down.
AGATCAGGAACAAGACAAGGATGTCCACTATTGCTACTATTATTCAACACAGTTTTGGAAGTCATAGCCACAGAAATCATAGAAGAAAAAGAAACAAAAGGAATACAAATTGGAAAGAAGTAAAACTGTCACTGTTTGCAGATGACATGAAACTATACATAGATAATCCTAAAGATGCCACCAGAAAACTACTAGAGCTAATCAAAGAATTTGGTAAAGTTGCAGGATACAAAATTAATGCACAGAAATCTCTTGCATTCCTATACAATAACAACAAAAGTTCAGAAAGAGAAATTAAGGAAACAATCCCATTCACCACTGCAACAAAAAGAATAAAATACTTAGGAATAAACCTACCTAAGGAGGGAAAAGACCTGTACTCAGAAAACTATAAGACACTGATGAAAGAATCAAAGATGATACCAACAGATGGAGAGATATTCCATGTTCTTGGATTGGAAGAATCAATATTGTGAAAATGACTCTACTACCCAAAGCAATCTACAGATTCAATGCAATCCCTATCAAATTACCAATGGAATTTTTCTCAGAACTATAACAAAAAAAAAATCTTAAAATTTATATGGAGACACAAAAGACCCTGAATAGCCAAAGCAATCTTGAGGGAAAAAAATGGAGCTGGAGGAATCAGACTCCCTAACTTCAGACTATACTACAAAGCTACAGTAATTAAGACAATATGGTACTGGCACAAAAACAGAAATATAGATCAATGGAACAGGATAGAAAGCCCAGACATAAACCCACACACATATGCTCAACTAATCTATGACAAAGGAGGCAAGGATATACAATGGAGAAAAGACAGTCTCTTCAATAAATGGTGCTGGGAAAACTGAACAGCTACATGTAAAAGAATGAAAATAGAATACTCCATAACACCATACACAAAAATAAACTCAGAATGGATTAAAGACCCAAATGTAAGGCCGGACACTATAAAACTCTTAGAGGAAAACTTAGGAAGAACACTCTGACATAAATCATGGCAAGATCTTTTTTGACCTACCTCCTGGAGTAATAGAAATAAAAACAAAAATAAACAAATGTGACCTAATGAAACAGAAAAGCTTTTGCACAGCAAAGGAAACTACTAATAAGATGAAGAGACAACCCTCAGAATGGGAGAAATGTTTGCAAATGAGTCGATGGACAAAGGATTAATTTCCAAAATATATAAACAGCTCATACAGCTCAATATTAAAAAAACAAATAACCCAATCAAAAAATGGGGAGAACACCTAAATAGATTTCCCTCCAAAGAAGGCATACATACAGATAGCCAAGAGGCACATGACAAGCTGCTCAACATCACTAATTATTAGAGAAATGCAAATTAAAACTACAATGAGGTATCACCCCATACTGGTTAGAATGGGCATCATCAGAAAATCCACAATAAAACAAATCCTGGTGTGGAGAAAAGGGAACCCTCTTGCACTGTTGGTGGGAATGTAAATTGATACAGCCACTATGGAGAACAATATGGAGGTTCCTTAAAAAACTAAAAATAGAATTACCATACGACCCAGCAATCCCACTACTAGGCATATACCCAGAGAAAACCATAATTCAAAAAGATACATGCTCCCCAGTGTTCACTGCAGCACTATTTACAATAGCCAGGTCATGGAAGCAACCTAAATGCCCATCGACAGATGAATGGATACAAAAGATGTGGTATATATATACAGTGGAATATTACTCAGCCATAAAAAGGAATGAAATTGAGTCATTTGTAGAGACATGGATAGACCTAGAGACTGTCATAGAGGATGAAGTCAGTCAGAAAAACAAATATCGTATATTAACACATATATATAAAAAGTAGAAAAATAGTACAACTGGTTTGCAAGGCAGAAATAGAGACACAGATGTAGAGAACAAACTTATGAACACCAAGGTGGGAAAGTGGTGGGGTGGTGGTGGTGGGATGAATTGGGAGATTGGGATTGACATGTATACACTGATATGTATAAAATAGATAACTAGTAAGAACCTGCTGTATAAAAAAATAAATAAATATAATTCAAAAAAAAATCGGAACTAGATTGTTATAAATTGAAAAGTTAATTGTAATCCTCAGGATAACCACTAAGAAATTAAAAGAATGTACATAACTTACAATATAAATAGATAGCAAACTTTTTCCCAGATGAGAAGATATATTCAGATTCTAAAATTATTTTAGTATAATAGGCAGCAGTGATTCAAAATGAATATTTACAATTATGGAGCAATTAAGGCTGGCTCAAAAATACTCAGTTCTCTGAGTAGAATTGCACTTATTCGCTCTCTGTGAGTCAGGCAGCCATGTGTCTTGTTTTGACCAAGTCTTCAACTGAGACAGAAATGGCATGCTTCAGCTCTAGGCTGTAATTTTATAAGCCAGAGTATGGTCTGCAGTCTTTTCTGCCTTTACACTAGTGGAAGCTTGTGTAGAGGCTTCAGTCCTCATTAGTGTTGTGTCTCTGAATGGCCATGATATTCAGAGACCTCAGGCAGTGAATATGGGACATATGCTGTTAGTGGAAACAGACTTTCATTGTATTTAGCCATTGAATTTTGGGAGTAATTTGTTATTGCCACATAACTAGCCTATTATGACAGATAATAGTAAAAGTAGAATTTATTACAAAGCCTTTCTCTAGGATTAAGTCAAACTATGATTCTGTGTTTGACAAAAGATTTAGATAATTTGGGAAAAGTTTTTAATTTTAATTATCTTACTTGATCTTTAATAGGTAGCCCATATGACATCCAAATTTGTTATCAAGTTTGTTATTCTCTCCAAGAATCTTTTACTCTAATAGGGCAGTTTTCTCTGTTATCTCCTAAGCATGTGTGTTCATGCCTCCATGCCTTTGTTTGCTTTCCTCCTTGAATTAGCATACTCAGATTACCTTTTAAAATCCTATAACAACTTCAATGACCAATTCAAGTCATATTTCATCCATCAGAATTTCTTTCATTCTTCTACTCCACATAGATAATAAGATAATAAGGTATCAAGTACCAACACATACATGCAAAGATCTGGTACTTGCTTTTCATGGGTTATGCTATCTAGACTTTACAACAAGTTTATCATGAGGAATTTAGACTGAGAAAGCATCATATCCGAGACATGTATCTCATACATCACTATCCCCTATTTATAGAACCAGTATTTTTAAAAAATGTGTTCTATACTTTTAACTATTTCTATTTTGAGCTCCTACTGTACTCAGCTCACTTAGGAACTCAGTCACTGATTTTTCCCTAATTCTATCATGTTCTTCAATTCTGTCCTCTACGTAAATTGTAAATTCAGATCTCAGGGTGATTTGGTATCTCATCCCCTGCATAGAAGTGACTATTATTCTAAATATCTCAGTTTAGATGTTAGGATTCAAGAATTTGAAATAAAAAATAAATAAGGTACACATGATTCTTAAAGTAATAAAGTCTAATATGGAACCTTAAAATTTAAAACTCTAGTTTTAGCTGAGAAAAAAATTTCAGTGACTAGGAGGAGAAAGGGATATTAAAATAATTATATTATTATGAGTTACACATCATTTATTTGTAGAAAACAGACAATATATAGACATCAGTGATGACTTCTCAACTTTTTATTCCAGTTGTGCAGATACAGATATAGCTGCTAAGCTTGTGGTTTATTTGGGTTTCTAGAGGGGAAAAAAAAAGGTAACTCATGCATATCAAACAACTATGTGGAAGAAGTCAGCTAGATGGCTAGGGTTCCTGAATATTTTTAGGGTTATCAAAAGTATCAGAAGTGTCATTTTATTGTCCTAGCCCATAATAGGTGCTTTGAAGTCAGTCATTCTTTCTGAAGTTTATATAATTAACAGCAGAGTCAAAATTCAAACCTGAATGTGTATCCCTCCAAAATCTGTGTATTTCCTCCCATACCATCAGGTTTTAAATTGTTCACAAGAAATAATTACAATCCCCAACAAATTGATTGTGTTTAAATATGATTTCTTCATGCCGTTGAGGCTTCCACTCTTTCACTGCGCTGGGGTATGGTGCACAGTTAACAATCTGGTTTCTCTTGTCATGATTTTGCCAAAGATAAAATCATTCACATTCATCTTTGCCTGTGGCAGAAGGTCTTTTCAAAGGAACTTGCAAAACGGTAAGAAAGTAAAGCTGCAGGGACTTCCCTGGTGGCACAGTGGTTAAGAAGCTGCCTGCCAACACAGGGGACACAGGTTCCATCCCTGGTCCGGGAAGATCCCACATGCCCGTGGAGAAACTAAGCCCCTGTGCCACAGCTACTGATCCTGCACTTTAGAGACTGCAAGCCACAATTACTGAAGCCCACATGCCCTACAGCCTGTGCACCACAACTACTGAGCCCACATGCTACAACTACTGAAGCATGCATGCATAGAGCCCATGCACTGCAATGAGGAGTAGCCCCTGTTTGCTGCAACTAGAGAAAGCCTGTGTGCAGCAACAAAGACCCAACACAGCCATAGAGGAAAAAAAAAAAAAAAAAAGAAAGTAAAGTTTCAGAGTTTTTACTCTGGGCACATTGGTCTAGTTTCCATTGGGGTTACTATTTCATCATTTCTCTTGTATTTGCCAAGTCTGTGCTTCAGTGCTAATACCTTCACAAACACATATTTTTTTTTTATCATATTCTCCCTCTCTCTTTTTTCTGATGAACTATAATCAGAATCCAAGCCATTATATGTTTTATTTTTGTTTTGTTTTAATTTTCAAAACAAGCTCGAAAAACTCTCATTCCTAAATCTAAACTGTTGATCATATTGAAGTTCACCCTTTACTTTAATATGTTAGAACAGAAAAGTGACATTTTATTTTTTAAAAAAACTTTTTCTTAATATATTTTTTAACATCTTTACTGGAGTATAAATTCTTTAAAATGTTGTGTTAGTTTCTGCTGCATAACAAAGTGAATCAGCTATTTGTATACATATATCACCATATCCCCTCCCTATGCGTCTCCTTCCCACTCTCCTTATTCCACCCCTCTAGGTGGGCACAAAGCACTGAGCTGATCTCTGTGCGCTATGCAGCTACTTCCAACTAGCTATCTATTTTACATTTGGTAGCATATATATGTCCATGCACTCTCACTTCATCTCAGCTTACCCTTCCCCCTCCCCATGTCCTCAAGTCCATTCTGTACGTCTGTGTCTTTATTCCTGTCCTGCCCCTAGGTTCATCAGAACCATTTATTTTTTTTTAAGATTCCATATATATGTGCAGCATATTGTATTTGTTTTTCTCTTATGACAGACACTAGGTCCATCCCCCTCACTATATATAACTCAATTTCATTTCTTTTTATGTCTGAGTAATATTCCATTGTATATATGTGCCACATCTTCTTTATCCATTCATCTGTTGATGGGCACTTAGGTTGCTTCCATGTCCTGGCTATTGTAAATAGCTCTGCAATGAAGACTGTGGTACATGACTCTTTTTGAATTATGGTTTCCTCAGGGTATATGCCCAGTACTGGGACTGCTGGGTTGTATGGTAGTTCTATTTTTAGTTTTTTAAGGAACCTCCATACTGTTCTTCATAGTGGCTGTATCAATTTACATTCCCACCAACAGTGCAAAAGTGTTCCCTTTTCTCCACACCTTCTCCAGCATTTATTGTTTGTAGATTTTTTGATGATGCCATTCTGACAAGTGTGAGGTGATATCTCATTGTAATTTTGATTTGCATTTCTCTAATAGTTAGTGATGTTGAGCATCCTTTCATGTGTTTGTTAGCAATCTGTTTATATTCTTTGGAGAAATGTCTATTTAGGTCTTCTGCCTATTTTTGGAATGGGTTATTTGTTTTTTTCATATTGAGTTGCATGAGCTGTTTGTAAATTTTGGAAGTTAATCCTTTGTCATTTGCTTCATTTGCAAATATTTTCTCCCATTCTGAGGGTTGTCTTTCTGTCCTGTTTATGGTTTCCTTTGCTGTGCAAAAGCTTTTAAGTTGCATTAGGTCCCATTTGTTTATTTTTGTTTTTATTTCCATTTCTCTAGAAGGTGGGTCAAAAAGGATCTTGCTGTGATGTATGTCATAGAGTGTTCTGCCTATGTTTTCCTCTAAGAGTTTTATAGTGTCTTGGCTTACATTTAGGTCTTTAAGCCATTTGTTTTGTTTTGTTTTGTTTTTTTGCGGTACGTGGGCCTCTCATTGTTGTGGCCTCTCCCGTTGCAGAGCACAGGCTCTGGACACACAGGCTCAGTGGCCATGGCTCATGGGCCTAGCAGCTCCATGGCATGTGGGATCTTCCTGGACTGGGGCACGAACCCATGTACCCTGCATCGGCAGGTGGACTCTCAACCACTGCACCACCAGGGAAGTCCTTTAAGCCATCTTGAGTTTATTTTTGTGTATGGTGTTATGGAGTGTTCTAATTTCATTCTCTTACATGTAGCTGTCCAGTTTTCCCAGTACCTTTTATTGAAGAGACTGTCTTTCTCCATTGTATATTCTTGCCTCCTTTATCAAAGATAAGGTAACCATATGTATGTAGGTTTATCTCTCAGCTTTCTATCCTGTTCCATTGATCTATATTTCTGTTTGGTGTCAGTACCATACTGTCTAGATTACTGTAGTTTTGTAGTATAGTGTGAAGTCAGGAAGCCTGATTCTTCCAGTTCCGTTTGTGTTTCTCAAGATTGCTTTGGCTATTCAGGGTCTTTTGTGTTTCCATACAAATTGTGAAATTTTTTGTTCTAGTTCTGTGAAAAATGCCATTGGTAGTTTGATGGGGATTGCATTGAATCTGTAGATGGCTTTGGGTAGTATAGCAATGTTTCACAATGTTGATTATTCCAATCCAAGTACAGGTATATCTTTCCATCTGTTTGTATCATCTTTAATTTCTTTCATCAGTCACCTTATAGTTTTCTGCATAGAGGTCTTTTGTCTCCTTCAGTAGGTTTATTCCTAGGTATTATATTCTTTTTGTTGCAATGGTAAATGGGAATGTTTCCTTAACATTCCTTTCTCTTTCAGATTTTTCATCATCTGTATAGGAGTCCAAGACATTTCTGTGCATTAATTTTGTATCCTGCTACTTTATCAAATTCATTGATTACCTCTAGTAGTTTTCTGAAAGCATCTTTAGGATTCTCTATGTAGATTATCATGTCACCTGCAAACAATAACAGTTTTACTTCTTTTTTGATTTGGATTCCTTTTATTTCTTTTTTCTCTGATTGTTGTGGATAGCTCTTCCAAAACTATGTTGAATAATAGTGGTGACAGTGGACAACCTTGTCTTGTTCCTGATCTTAGAGGAAATGGTTTCAGTTTTTCACCATTGAGAATGATGTTGGCTGTGGTTTTGTCATATATGGCCTTTATTACATTGAGGTAAGTTCCTTTTATGACTACTTTCTGGAGGGTTTTTACCATAAATGGCTGTTGAATTTTGTTGAAATCTTTTTATGCATCTACTGATATTATCATATGGTATTTATCCTTCAATTTGTTAATATGGTGTATCACATTAATTGATTTGCATATACTGAAGAATCATTGCATTCCTGGGATTAAACCCCACTTGATCATGGTGTATGACCCTTTTAATGTTTTGTTGGATTCTGTTTGCTAGTATTTTGTTGAGGATTTTTGTGTCTATGTTCATCAGTGATATTGGTCTATCACTTCCTTTTTTTGTGATATCTTTGTCTGGTTTTGGTATCAGGGTGATGGTGGCCTCGTAGAATGAGTTTGGGAGTGTTCTTCCCTCTGCTATATTTTGGAATAGTTTGAGAAGGATAGGTATTAGCTCTTCTCTAAATGTTTGATAGAATTTGCCTATGAGGCCATCTGGTCCTGGGCATTTGTTTTTTGGAAAATTTGTAATCACAGTCTCAATTTCAGTGCTTGTGATTGGTCTGTTTATATTTTCTATTTCTTCCTGGTTCAGTCTTGGAAGGTTGTGCTTTTCTAAGAATTTGTCCATTTCTTCCAGGTTGTCCATTTTATTGGTATATAGCTGCTTGTAGTAATCTCTCATGATCCTTTGTATTTCTGCAGTGTCAGTTGTTACTTCTCCTTTTTCATTTCTAATTCTGTTGATTTGAGTCTTTTCCCTATTATTCTTGATGAGTCTGGCTAATGGTTTATCAATTTTGTTTATCTTCTCAAAGAACCAGCTTTTAGTTTTATTGATCTTTACTACTGTTTCCTTCTTTTTCCTTTATTTCTGATTTGATTTTTATGATTTCTTTCCTTCTGCTAACTTTGGGTTTTTTTGGTCTTCTTTCTCTAATTGCTTTAGGTGTAAGGTTAAGTTGTTTATTTGAGATTTTTCTTGTTTCTTGACTTAGGATTGTATTGCTATAAACTTCCCACTTAGAACTGCTTTTGCTGCATCCCATAGGTTTTGGGTTGCCGTGTTTTCATTGTCATTTGCTTCGAGGTATTGTTTGATTTCCTCTTTGATTTCTTCAGTGATCTCTTGATTATTTAGTAGTGTTTTGTTTAGCTGCCATGTGTTTGTATCTTTTACAGTTTTTTTTTCCTGTAATTGATATCTAGTCTCATAGCACTGTGGTCAGAAAAGATACTTGATATGATTTCAATTTTCTTAAAATTACCAAGGCTTGATTTGTGACCCAATATATGATCTAACGTAGAGAATGTTCCATGAGCACTTGAGAAGAAAGTGTGTTCTGTTGTGATTGGATGGAATGTCCTATAAATATCAATTAAGTCCACCTCGTTTACTGTGTCATTTAAAGCTTGTGTTTCATTATTTATTTTCTGTGTCAATGATCTGTCTACTTGTGAAATTGGGGTGTTAAAATCCCCTACTATTGTGTTACTGTCAGCTTCCCCTTTTATGGTTGTTAGCATTTGCCTTTTGTATTGAGGTGTTCCAATCTTGGGTGCATAAATATTTACAATTGTTATATCTTCTTCTTTGATTGATCCCTTGCTCCTTATGTAATGTCCTTCTTTGTCTCTTGTAATAGTCTTTATTTTAAAGTCTATTTTGTCTGATAGGAGGATTGCTACTCCAGCTTTCTTTTGATTTCCATTTGCATGGAATATCTTTTTCCATCCCTTCCCTTTCAGTCGGTATGTGTTCCTAGCTCTGAAGTGTGTCTCTTGCAGACAGCATATATATGGGTCTTGTTTTTGTATCCATTCAGCCAGTCTGTTTCTTTTGGTTGGAGCATTTAATCCATTTACATTTAAGGTAGTTATTGATATGTATGTTCCTATTACCATTTCCTAAATTGTTTTGAGTTTCTCATTGTAGGTCTTTTTCTTCTCTTGTGTTTCCTGCTTAGAGAAGTTCCTTTAACATTTGTTGTAAAGCTCATTTGGTGGTGCTGAATTCTCTTAGCTTTTGCTTGTCTGTAAAGGTTTTAATTTCTCCATTGAATCTGAATGAGATCATTGCTAGGTAGAGTAATCTTGGCTGTAGGTTTTTCCCTTTCATCACTTTAAATATGTCCTGCTACTCCCTTCTGGCTTGCCGAGTTTCTGCTGAAAGATCAGCTCTTAACCTTATGGGGATTCCCTTTTTTGTTATTTGTTGCTTTTCCCTTGCTGCTTTTAATACTTTTTCCTTGTATTTAATTTTTGATAGTTTGATTAATATGTGTCTTGGCATGTTTCTCCTTGGATTTTTCCTGTATGGGACTCTCTGTGCTTCCTGGACTTAAGTATTTCCTTTCCCATATTAGGGAAGTTTTCAACTATAATCTCTTCATATATTTTCTCAGTCCCTTTGTTTTTTTCTTTTTCTGGGACCACTATAATCCAAATGTTGGTTTGTTTAATGTTGTCACAGAGGTCTCTGAGAATGTCCTCAATTCTTTTCATTCTTTTTTCTCTATTCTGCAGTATTTATTTCCACTCTTTTATCTTCCAGGTCACTTGTCTGTTCTTCTGCCTTAGTTATTCTGCTATTGATTCCTTCTAGAGAATTTTAAATGTCATTTATTGTGCTGTTTATCATTGTTTGTTTGCTGTTTAGTTCTTCTAGCTCGTTAAACGTTTCTTGTATTTTCTCCATTCTACTTCCAAGATTTTGGATCATCATTACTGTCATTATTCTAAATTCTTTTTCAGGTAGACTGTCTATTTCCTCTTCGTTTGTTTGGTCTGGTGGATTTTTACTTTGCTTCTTCATCTGCTGCATATTTCTCTGTCTTCTCATTTTGCTTAACTTACTGTGTTGGGGTCTCCTTTTCGCAGGCTGCAGATTCGTAGTTCCCATTGTTTATGGTTTCTGACCCCAGTGGGTGAGATTGGTTCAGTAGTTTGTGTAGGCTTCCTGGTGAAGGGGTCTGGTGCCATTCTGGTGGATGAGGCGTGATCTTGTCTTTCTGGTGGGCAGCACCGTGTCTGGTGGTGTGTTTTGGGGTGTCTGTGAACTTAGTATGATTTTAGGCAGCCTCTCCCCTAATGGGTGGGTTTGTGTTCTTGTCTTGCTATTTGTTTGGCATGGGGTGTCCAGCACTGGAGCTTGCTGGTCATTGAGTGGAGCTGGGTCTTAGCATTGAGACAGAAATCTCTGGTAGAGCTTTTACAGATTGATATTATGTGGGGCTGGGAGCTCTCCGGTGGTCCAATGTCTTGAACTCGGCTCTCCCACCTCAGAGGCTCAGGCCTGACACCAGGCCAGAGCACCAAGACCCTGTTCATCCATATGGAGATCCTAGAGGGGAGTCACTGCATGCCATACAGGGCCACAGAGGAAGCTCCAGAGTTTGGTTGGGTGGCAAAGACATGAGCAAGAAGAAACTTTCTAGAAGAAACTCATTAAAGGCTCTAGGCCAGAGCCTTTAATGGGGTTTCTGAACTTGAGTTAACTTGGGAATAGCAGAGGAACTGCAATTCTAGAAGGCATAACGTTGCAAGGTATAGGCCAGTCTGTGGAGAGTTCAGGATGGGTTGTATTTATGGGGAAGGAGCACCAAAAAGTGACTTTTTAAATTACATGTTTTCCTCCTCAACTATCTTCTCCCTGGTGTTTTCAAGTCATAGTCATATGTTCTTAGTTTCTTCTCAAAATAAAGATTTTGCTGCATTAAACACCACTGAGGCAATATCATGACAAACACTCTGGAAGATTCTGTTCTGTCATCTTTCAAATTGTCATCCAAGTCCTCATTTCAAAAAATGCATCACTGATAATGATGCAAAAGGGAGAATATCAGAGCATGATTTCTGGATCCCTAGTAGAGATATCATTGGAACATGGAAAAATGGTTTCTTAACTTGATGGAAATCATATGGGAGCCAGGAAAAGAGAATGAATACTGAAATACACATTACTATTCTTTGGTAAGGTCCCTTAAGATTAGAATAACAGTCAGTAATAGTTTTGATATCATAGATTGTTTGGCACTGATGAAGTTTCATGGCTGTGTAATTATTTTTGAAGCTTTCCAAGACTGTTGAATTTCTATAATAAAATGAAGGTTAAGAACTCTGTTCAGCTCTCAAAGGTGTTATAAGCTATCCTAAGGCAATAGCACAGCTCCTACTAAGGAATGTATCCAAGTTCCAACTTGCAGGAACAGTCTTCAATGCATGGATGATAATGCTGGTGACAATAAGAAAAGGAATGTGATCCAAGTCAGAATTCTTTCTCAGAGATTGTATCACTGATACATATTTTGCAATTAGGTGAATACCTTTTTTCTTTGGATGTATGCTAAAAGTCAGATGCTAAGTTTTAACTGTAAAACTGTGTTGATTATCTTAAGTAACATAGATAGAAAATCTGAGCATTTTAAGCAAAAAAGACTGTGACTTGTGTTGAATAATAATTACTTCACATGCTGCACTGTAACATCTCATTTTGATTTAGCATAGGAAATTGGGATTTCCTCCTTTTCTTCCCTTCCCTTCCCTTCTCCTTCATTCACTTCCCCCCTCACATTCTCCTTTCCTCTATTCTTTCCTTCCTTTCTTTTCCTCTATCAATACATTTTTTTCTTTTATTCAGATTGGGGAAAAAGTTAAAATTTCTAACAGTTCTAAATCCTATCTAAATTTGGTCTGTTGGCATCTAAACTTTGAGGTGTTTTTAATGAAATTTTTAAGCAGAACTACTTTAGGAAGTTAGATTTGCCTCTTAAGCATTATTAATACAATAAAAACAAAGTATACTTATAGAGAAATCAGAATCTTTTGGTGCATGTCTTCAACTCATTAAGATTTTTTTTTCTGGAAAATATTTACTACACTGAGTTATAGCTAAATTAAGTTTGGTGAGTGGATCTCTCCTAAGGGGATAAACTAAATTAAACTGGGAAGACACCAAATCTAATTGTATTGCATCTTTATAATCAAGCAACAAGAATTACCCCCATCCTTTTTTTATGGTAACATTCACACTTTATCACTGTGGCTGATATTCTGCATTTTTCTAAAGGAAATAGGAAATAAAACATTAAAAACTAAAGTACTCTTAAAGATTACTCATTTTTGGTAATGTTATGTGTTCATGTTTCTGGACAAAAGTGTTGTAAAATTTACTAATTATATATAATCATTTACTTTCCACTATTTTCTTGATAATTTAGTCTTTAAATTTCGTGCACTTATCTATTCAACAAATATTTATCAAGCAGCTAGACATTGGGTGCACAAAGAATAACACATGGTCCCTGCTTTCAGGTCTTCTGTCTACTTGGGCAGACTTATAAACTAATGGAAATACGTAGATAGAGTAATAGATAAATGGGTAGATAATAGATAGTAAAGGCTCTCTAGCAAAGCTGTATAGAAAGTGCATTTGGAAGAAGAAAGTAGTGAATTTTTTTCTGGGGGAAAATCCAGATAAATGTCATAGGAAAACTGACATTTACATTGAATTTCTGCAATTGATTAGAGAATGATAAGGCCAATCTAAGCAAAATACTAGCTAATACTTATTAAGCATCCTATATACATTTTACATATGTAGCAAAACAGGACTAGAAAGGCAGGTAACATGTCAAGGTCACACAGCTGATGAGTGGAAGAGTTGGAATCGGAACTCAGGTGATTTGACTTTAGAATCTACACACACTCTAGATAACACTGCAAATGAATAGTAACAAGAAATCTAATAGATTGTTCTAGATCATAGAATCTGAGATGCTTGGGAACCTATGGTGGTGAGCCTAGATATTATTTATGGTTTATTATGAAAGCCCTAAAGTGTTTTGCCTAAGAATTTAGATATAATCCATTAAAAAGTATCCAAAGCTCTTAAGCAGAGAAATCATAAGCTCTGAGAAGGGTCGTTTTTAAAATCAAAACTACAAATTTAGAATTTAAAAGTAAGAGAGACAGGACAGTTATTTAAGGGACAGGAAAGCTACCCTGCAGAAAGGAAGGGTGGGAGTACACCCCAGTCAAAGATTAGGTGGGGTACACTACAGTTCCCTCAACTGTTAATTATTGTTAATTCAGGGTTTCTGTAGAGGAAGAAGGGCCTGTAGTGCCCTAGTCTGCCATCTTTATTACCTAGGATGAAGTCTATATCTCAAAATATTTTAAAGGCTCCTCTTACCTTTTGGATATAAATTACTCTTAAGCACAGATGACAGGGCTTTCCATGATCTAGCCTCCACATAAAATTCCAGGTTAGTTTCTTCCCTGAACTTGAACGCTACAATATAGTCAAGACTGAATTTTTAGCCAACATACTCTGAAGAAATCAAGATCGAGGTGCCAACTGATCAGTTTCTGGTGAGGGCACTCATCTTGGGTTGCAGATGTCCATCTTCTCACTACATCTTCATATGGCATTTCTTTAGTATGTGCACATGGAGAAATAAAGATATCTCTCCATTCTTATAACACCAGTAATCCCATCATGAGGCCCCCACTCACGGAACCTAACCTAACTCCAGCTACATCCCAAAGACTGCATCTTCAAATACCATCACATGGGGGGTTAGAGCTTCAATATATGAATTTTAGGTGGGGAGGCACAAACCAATCCGTAGCACACCCCAACCCAAATTCTACTTTCCCTTTGCCTAACTAACCTCTTCTCAGTTATTTTTCCAATATATCTTTGCAACTAATTCCTAATATTTCCTGTGTAACTCTAATTCAACTTAACTTAGATCTTTTAATTTTATTGTTTATACCTTTTAATCTGTCATATTTTGTCTATTTTTTCTTCACACTTCCATCAATAACTTCTTCAGATTTCTATGCCAGTTTATTTTCTCAAGTGTGCTCCATATGCTGTATAATTTGTCCATTAAATTATCAGTTTGTAATCATAATTTTTTCTATTAAAAAATTTTTTTTCACATTTTATCTGTTTTTAAAGAATTTTGATTCATTGTTTATATATTTTTTGTCAATTAAAATTTGATTATCTCTTATGGTAGCATATTTTCTTATGTGCTCTTAATTTTGGATTTTGAGCTCATATGATGAGTTCCTCTAGAGAAGATTTGCATTTGCTCATGCCAAGTGGCCAAGGAGTTAGTTACTATCTCAAGATATCTTTAGTTAATTTTACTGGCTTTAGGTTTTCTGAGATGCCTTGGTAATGCAGATTTAAGCCCAAAACCTGTTGGTAGAGAGACTGAATTACAAACTCTCTAGGGAAATTCTTTTTTTTTTTTTTTTTTTTCCTATCCAGTGCTGTGGCTAAAAAATAGTTACTATGTTCGTTTCTGTGATGGAGTAAATTTTACCCTGATTAACATTTTCCCCTTAAGATGCAAAGCTAAATATGAGAGTCTGATTTGTACCTTTTACCTGTACAGGCTTAAGACATTGTCACCTTTCATAAGTAGCTCTTAAAACTACACTTGGTTTCCTGCTCTTAGCAGACATCTTCGGAAAGCCCAGAACTTACTCCTGTTTACTACTCAGATTTTATTTCTTCATTTATGTCCCCCAAGAATCCCCTTTGTGTGTGTGTGTGTGTGTGTGTGTGTGTGTTTATGTACCTTCCCTTATTTTGTAAGATATCTATCACATGTAATCAGCTTTCAGCACTGAATGGTATAAAAAATGTTTTACTAGAATAACTACTTATCTCTATTGCTAGCAGCAGCAGAACTTTCCAATTCATTAGATCTCAACTTAAAGCTTTCACTCACTAGATCTCTTCATCATAGATTTCATTAGGTACCTATCAGTGCCAGTTAACCATTTATTGCCTCTCAGCTCCAATTCATTCTTTTTGTCTGCTTTGTGAAAATGGATTTGGGCCCTTTAAATATTTTATTTGGCAGGCACATTTTAACTTGGTCAATAAAATGTACTGTAGAGAAATATCAGGATAAAAGGGTTTGCTCCCTTCTTCCTATGAGCTCTGCTCAGTCAGTTCCCAAAGTGTGTGGCTTCTCCAGTGCCCAGCTCCTGCTGTGCACTTTCCTCTTTGGGCACATTTTGTAGCAATGTGTCTGATAAAACACCTCCTCATCAACAGTTTTCTCCAACACCCAAGAGGACCTATTTCTGGAAAGTTCTAGAGGGTAGATTTCCAGCAAGTTCTGCTGTTGCAGCACTATAGTGACTTAGCTGCATACAGTGAACCATGGAAGGCCCTCTCCAACAAGGTCTGGATCTCAGCCCTTGGGAGGACATGGGCTTTTTCTTGAATGTTCTATCTCAGAGTTAGTGGTAGTGGCTGCTCCTTATATTTGCTATTCTTGTATTCTTTAGAGTTCTCTTTACTTCTTGTTAACTAGTCCCTCTTTACTCTAATCCTCTGTTGTATTTAATTATTCTTCACATTATCTAATACCTTTTCATAAGACATTTTTGCCTCAATTTACTCATAAGTTTGTATTGTAAACTCATTTCAAGGTCTGTCTTCCCCATAGTATGCTAGCCACTTCATATATATATATATATATATATATATATATATATATATATATATATATAAAATAGAGAGAGAGAACAAAAGAAACACTAAAAATAAAGCACTGCCCAATGTTTGCCTACATTATGCACAACTGAAAGTCTTAATTCCCTAAAATACCTAAGAAGTTCATATATATATTCTCCTCTTCAAATGTAAGTGGATGTTTTCCCCATGTTAAAAAAAGTTTAATCTAAATTAACCAAATGGCATAAAAGATAAAAATAATAGTAAAAATGTTGAATACAAAGGTATAGAGACTTAACATATATGTTCTGTCAATGGAGCTAGTCTTACCTATGTATCCAAGTGTGGACATTACAAGAACATCCAAGTGGATAAAAAGTCAAAATTTACTATGCTTATACAACATCTTGCTTCCCACTGAAACAAACTTATAATATTGAGATATTTCACAAAAATCCTCTTTGTAAAGAATGTAGTATAATATCATAGTTGAGGTATACCTAACTTCATCTAAATAGCTTCTGATTCAGCTCTCTGGCAAAGGAAAATGGCAATAGTAACAGAGGAAGGAAAGAAAATTTAATAAGATCATCTGTAGGAGGATAATATTTAGAAAAGCAATTGCTATATTTTTCCTTAGTTTTGTATGTCCATTTCCTTCTTTGAAGAAAATCCACCATCATTATCTTAAGAGGAGGATAACAGGACAGAACACAAAGAAAAATGCAATATATTTTTAAAAACTTTTTTTCAGGCATAAAATAATAGACTTCGAAGAATGTGTGATTAGTCAGCATCAGTATTCCTCATTAATACTACTTTCAACCTGTAAAACTAGATGGAAGTTTCCTGTACTGGCAAAGGGGGAAAGAGTTATACAGTCTGTCCTCTGTATTTGTGAATGAGAAACCCATGGATACAGACGGCAGACTGTACTACATCATTTTGTAAGAGATTGAGCATCTTCAGATTTTGGTATCCGTAGGAGCGAGCAGGAAGCAATGCCCTGCAGAAACTGAAGAGGGACAACTGTACAGGGAAAGATGGAAGCTTAGAGGCTAGTGGGTCTCTGATAAGAGTCTATGCCATGTTATTCTCCTACCAAATTTGAATAGCTAAGAATGCCAGAAAACTCATAACCCAAATTGAGATAATCAGAAGAGATATGACAGAAATTTTTAACACAAAATGAGCGAATTAGAGTAAATTTTAAGTTCAAATCAAGAGTACAATCTTCAAAAATTCTTTAAAATTTGCTTAATTAATTAAAGTATGGTCAGTTGCATGTTCAGTGGACAACACGGCTCAAGGAAATAAGATTAAGGACATGAATCTGCTATTGAAACCTGAAATGCTCAAGTATCCTGTAAATAAGTCTGGAGAAAGAGGCATATATCAAAAAGAAGGGTGAGTGCCACTACTGGCATACAGAATTTACTGGGATCAAAAATATATAAAGCCAACTAGTTTTTTTTTGTTTTTTTTTTTTCTTTCTCTGTGATCTTTATTTAAGGTTTGCTTCTTATTTGTTGTTTTATTAATCCAGTCTTAAATCTTTTAAATTGAGATGTAATTGATTTATAACATTATATTAGTTTCAGGTATATAACTTAATGATTTGACATTTGTATAATGATCACCACAGTAAGTCTAATCAACATCTATTGCCACACATGGTTATAAATATTTTTCTTGTGGTGAGAACTTTTAAGATCTACTCTCTTAGCAACTTTCAAATATACAAGACAGTATTATTAACTATAGTCACCATGCTGTACATTACATCTCCATGACTTATTTTTTTAAATTAATTTTTATTGAAGTGTGGTTGCTTTACCATGTTGTGTTAGCCTCGACTGCACAACAAAATGTATCAGTCATATAACATACAGATATCCCCTCCCTTTTGGACTTCCTTCCCATTTAGGTTACCACTGTGCACTAGGTGAGTTCCTGGTGCTACAGAGCATGTTCCCATCACTTGTCCATTTTATACATAGTATCAATAATGTATATGTGTCAATCCCAGTCTCCCAATTCCTCTCACCCCACCCTTTTCCCCCTTGGTATCCATACTGAATGTAAGACCAGACACTATAAAACTCTTAGAGGAAAACTGAGGCAGAACACTCTTTGACATACACCACAGCAACATCTTTTTTGACCCACCTCCTAGAGTAATGAAAATTTAAAGAAAACTAAACAAATGGGACCTAATTAAACTTCAAAGCTTTTGCACAGCAAAGGAGACCATAAACAAGATGAAAATACAACCCTCAGAAGAGGAGAAAATATTTGCAAACAAAGCAACTGACAAAGGATTCATTTCCAAAATACACAAGCAGCTCATGCAGCTCAATAACAAAAAAACAAACAACCCAATAAAAAAATGGGCAGAAGACCTAAATAGACTTTTCACCAAAGAAGACATACAGATGGCCAAGAAGCACACGAAAAGATGCTCAACATCCAAATTATCAGAGAAATGCAAATCAAAACTACAATGAGGTTATCACCTCACACAGGTCAGAATGGCCATCATCAAAAAATCTACAAACAATAAATGCTGGAGAGGGTGTGGAGAAAAGGGAACCCTCATACATTTTTGGTGGGAATGTAAATTGATACAGCCACTATGGAAAACAGTATGGAGGTTCCTTAAAAAACTAAACATAGAACTATCATATGACCCAGCAATCCCACTACTGGGCATATACCTAGAGAAAACCATAATTCAAAAAGACACATGCACACCAATGCTCATAGCAGCACTATTTTCAAGCCAGGACATGGAAGCAACCTAAATGTCTATTGACAGAGAAATTGATAAAGAAGATGTGGTATGTATATACAATGGAAGATTAGCCATAAAAAGGGAAGAAATTGGGTCATTTGTAGGGATGTGGATGGACTTAGAGAGTGTCATACAGAGTGAAGTAAGTCAGAAAGAGAAAAGCAAATATCGTATAATAATGCATATATGTGGAATCTAGAAAAATGGTATAGACAATCTTACTTGCAAAGCAGAAATAGAGACACAGATGAAGCCAACTAGTTTTTTGAGAAACCTTGTACAACTCAAAGAGCTCAGTGGGGATTAGACAGGATTGTGATTGTTCAAGACAAAATTTGTAAGTTTTACCCAGACTCCCATTTCTATAGGCAGGCAGCAGCCCTCTCTATATGAGTCCATTCCAACAAAGATAATATAAAGAAAAGGTCAGGCAGGAGGTGGAGCCAGGAGAAAAGAGATGGATCGACTGAAAAACAACTATTGGGGAACATTACTGGAGCTTCATTAAGGAACATTACCAACAAGATTTTAGAATAATTATGGACCAACGACTACTGTATGCCTCCTATTTTACTCTTTTTTAATGGAAGCATTTATAGCAATTATCTTGTCCTCACCCTGCTACTATTTTTTTGAGACGAATCGCAAATAACCTGACATCCTATTTCATAAAACCCAGATCAAGAGGAGCAAGATGTAGAAATTGACATCTGACCATATTGACCCAGATGTAGAAATTATTATAAAATCCTAGACTTTGAGTCTTTTGCAAATTTTCCCAGTGGAGGAATAAATGTATTCTGTGCTTTAAAGGGAGGAAAATGACACTTTGTAACCAAAGGTTAGTCTATGACAAATTGTACTATTATTTCCAATTATTTGCCGCCTAACTGTAATAGGATTATACATCTCTCCCCAATGTCATGTTACTTGTACTAGCTGTCTGTAAGAGAAATATTACTATTTTTCCCTGTCTCATTGTCATAAGGTTCAGTCATGTGACTTGCTTTGACCAGTGAAAGAGGTGACAGAAGGTATTCTGAACCAAAGCTTTTAGATCCATCTCGTGATCCTTCTAGTTATCCTGCATTTCACTCTATAGCCCCCCAAATAGTATGTCCAGATTTAGCTGGATCCAAGAATACAAAAAGCCAGCTAATTAAATATAATTGGCATCACTTTTAATCCACAGTATGAAAAAAAATAATAGAGTTTAAATTCTTAGACACTAGCAAATGGGAAATCTAACAATTTTAATCCTAAGGATACATAGTGCCTTTTATCCCTGATATCTATCTTAATCCATGAATCTTCATTGAACTTTAAATATTTTCAGATTAGAAGCTTCTGTGGGGGACCATCAATGTTTAATAGTATTTCTTACATTTTCCTGAATGTTCATAACAGTGTATCCAGATCAATAAATGTCTGCTAAGACTTCTCTGAGGTGCTTGAGAATTTAGGACAAAGCTAAGACATCGAGTACACAATCTTAGAGCTAATGATCTCCTATTTAATACTCAGAGGAAGAGTAAAGTATCAGAATGGGGCTAATTTTCTAAAAGGATTGAGGAAAAGTAATCAAGCATAATATTCTAGGAGGCAACAATACCATTTTTAAAGTAAATTGCAAATTGTTAAGATGAGCTCTAAGTAAG
Source organism: Kogia breviceps (assembly GCF_026419965.1). Taxonomy (NCBI): domain Eukaryota; kingdom Metazoa; phylum Chordata; class Mammalia; order Artiodactyla; family Physeteridae; genus Kogia; species Kogia breviceps. The sequence continues at coordinate 49,171,131 of NC_081317.1, read as the reverse complement.
AAAAGTCAATAGACGTTGGTAACATGCTGAGATACTATATAAATGTCATTGAGTCAGTGAGAATTTTGTGAATAAAGCCTGCTGATTTAGGTCAACTTGGAGAAATTACTGAAAAAAACAATAAAGATGATAATCTTTTAAATCTTTTTTCTTCTACTGCATGAGAACTGATCATCCTAGTTGCCCACTTATGGGCAAAAAAGGAGCTCAAAGATTAGCACTTGAATATTCATCACACCTTTATGAAAGTGGTAACAAGAAATGTGTATTTTTAATCATCACAGAAACTGACTTATTTGCATGATAATTACCCAAAAGTTAATAATTTAAGAATTGGCCATTCCTAAAACGTGAAAGTATTTATGAGCCCTGTCTGGCCAGGTGTGTTGTGCCTTTTTAATTTTTTAAAATAAGTCACAGGATAGCACTATGCTTAGAACAGAGGGGGTGTACATATAGTACATATATACATATAGCAAATGCTGAATGATTGAATTGATGAACTTAAGACTAAAGCTCAATTATCTTGCCTCTAATCACTCTCCCGTAAGTAACATACACATACTGCGCCCAAGGAAGCTCCTCCTTCATTCTCTCTTTAATTAAGTTATTGAAGCATTGAGCTTTAGAGTAGTGAGTGAATTTTGAGATATTGGCCTATTTATTTTGCTTCTATGAATAAATTTTTATGTGGGTTCAAATAGTATAATTATGGCTACTCTCAAAATTCAGACAGTAGAAAAGTGGGAGGAGTGTAATTTAACTCTTGTGAAGTATTTGTTAAAAAATACTGTACCAGGAGCATAATAATACCAATGAGCAATGTTAGCTTGAATAATTCAGTACCATGACACTGTTTTTAAGGCAGCACAAAAGTGGGTTCTAATATCTTATTTATTGTTTATTTCCAGGCTAACATATTTATTATCTCCAAAGAAGGGAAAAATACCTGTGGAATTGGACATTTTTCATGGAAAAAATAAACAAGATATCTTGCTATTTCTTCCATAAACTCCATAAAGGTCCAGATGTTGCAATGCTTTTACAAAGCAGGTCATAGGCAGAAGCAGAGTGAATGTTATAATAGTAGGCAACTGAGGCATCAGGTATTGCAGGACAGAACTAGAAAACATGTCTCTGAAGCTCTGATGTACCATACCATGCCTGCTAGCCTTTAATCAGGGAACCAACTTGTCTGCCTGTGCCAGTATTTCCCTTTTAATAGATATATTACATATTACTGGTCCAATCTATTCCAAGTTAGAAATAGCTTTGCTAAAGAGAGATACTGTAGAACAATGGAAAATCCCAGGATTGTGAGTAAAGATTAGAGGGTAGGAAGAAGGAACAGGAACTAAAATTTGTTCAATAACTGACCACATGTCAAGTGCTATGACAAATATTATCTAATTCAACTTAATTCCCCCAATAACGTAGAGACAAATGTAGTTGTAGTTCACTTTGAAAAATAGGAAATAGATTCAGAAAGATGATGGAAGCTACTAGATGTCACACAGCTGTTCTGTTGCTATGCCACGATATAAATGCACGCCTGTCTTATGCCAGGTTCCAAAATCCCTTCCTGCTTCTGCAGCTAATGACCTCCATGAACATTTGTGAGTTACATTCCCAAGGTCTATGCTTTGGTTTTCTCTTCCTGTCATATTTAGATAATACCATTTATTGTTATAATGGTATTATTTACCTAATGGCCATTGATCTAGGTGCTTTTGAGAATTGTTTTGATAATAGGGAGGTAAAGTATTTTCAACATAGAGAAGCACTGTGCAATGTAAGTTACTTATAGCTTTCAGTGAATTTACTCACAGTGGAGGGAGAGCCATTGTACTAACACTCTGGGCTTCTCTCTGCCTCCTCATCTCTTATCTGGCACATCTAAAATCACAATCTGACTTTGCCCTTATTCACACTAAAGCTAAAATGCAATTTTTATATGCCTAAATTCTTTGTCTCTCAATTGTTTCAGAAATTGAGAAGGAGCAGTTTTTTTTTTTTTTCTTCCTTTTTTGAAATTCATTATTGACATTCCTTGTTTTCTACTTTCAACTACCAATTCATGGACATAAGCCCTTTGAAAATGTCCAATTTTGGATATGACATGATTTTGTAACCTTCTTGATATCTTTTAAAGTAGTTTTATTTAGTCACGTAAATCTTGGGTCTTACAAACAAGTTAGGCCCTTGAATTAGAAAAATAGGAAACAAATGTTTGAGAACATATTTTAAGTAACTGCACAATTATATTGTTTTTTTAGGCACTAAACTTTAATATGTGATAGCAACAAAATATACTTGCAATCTTTGGAAACAGATGGAAGATTAAGTATATGGTTATTAAAATATCCACTTATTGTTCTCTAGTACAATATGTTTTCCTAAGTTTGGACTTATTATGGTGACTAGTATGATAGTTAAGTATACTAAATGGCCAGAAAAATGTAGAAGTTTAGTAGGCAACATCTTGCATAAGTGAAATCTCAAGGAATGCTTGCCATATAAAAATACACCCTGGCTCATAAATACATTTTGAAGTTCTTACTAATCTCAGAATAAAATAGCAAGTATCATTGCTTTACTATGTACTCACTGATGCCAAGATAAGGTATCTACTTATCTGGAGAATTATTTTTCCTTTGGATACTTCAAAAAATATTTTCTATTTTTCTGTTAAGTTGAAATAAAGGAAATGTCATAATTACTGTTGCATTCTTAGAGCTCTGTCAGGTACTTAGAGGTTCAGGTTGATATGACTGGGATATCTGCACTCATTTGGTATGCTATATTGTGATTTGTAAGAAATATCTATTTGGTTTTTGTCCTTGATTTCTGGCACAGAGTTCCTAAAACTCTTGGAATTTCCTAAGTGTTGAGAGCAATGAAGATAGCTTTTGTTATGTTAATGAGGAGACTGTCAGAAAGCACATAAGAATGGGGGCTGGCTGCCAGACATGAACAAGTGATTAGAGGATTGGAACTTTCAGTCCCACCCCACTGACCTCCAGGTAAGCAAGAGGGGCTAGAGGTCAGATGGATTGCCAATGGCAAATGATGTAATTAATCATTCCTATGTAATGAAGTCTCCATAAAAACCCCAAAAGGACTTTGTTCAGAGAGCTTCTGGACTGGTGAACATGTAGAGATGTGGGGAGAGTCGCACACTGAAAGAAAGAATGAATGGAAGCTCTGTGCCCCTTCCCACATACCTGGCCCTGTACATTTCTTCCATCAGGCTGGTCCTGAATTATATCCTTTTGTAATAAACCAGTGATCTAGTAAGTATAATGTTTCTCTGAGTTCTGTGAGCTGCTCTGGCTAATTAATCGAATTGGAAGAGAGGGCCCTGGAAGCCTCTGATCTATAGCTGGGGATCAGAAGCATAGGTGATAACTTGGGCTTGTGACTTGGAGGAATGGTGAGGGCAGTTTTGAAGGTCTGGGCCCTTAACCTGTGCCATCTGATGCTATCTCTGGGTAGATAGTGGCAGAATTAAGATGAATTGTAGGCCAGAACTTTGCTGGTTGGTGGTGGGGGAAACCTCCCCCAGATTGGAATTGGTACCACAAACCCTTTTAGGTACATATCCTGAAGTGGGTAGCATGCATGCATAAAATAAGTACCTAGTCTCAGAAAAATTAGTCACAATCCCTTTCAAGATTCTCTTGATATTATAATCTCTGATGATGAATGGATTTGAATGTCCAGGTTAGGTGATACCTAAATAGCATTCATAGAATCATATAATTTTAGATTTTTAGGGAATTATAAAGATCATCTAGTCTGTTAATGTGTTACAGTTTAATGTTTTCCATATCCCTTTGGGATTTCCCTCTTATCTATGAAGCATCTTTACCATTACGTACAAAGTAGTTTTTGATAAATTATTTCATTTAAAAATAAATGAATAAATATATACACACAATTAAAATAATCTTATTTCAAAGTTATAATAAAATGTTAATTCATTTTAAGATAAGTTAACAGTAAAATAAATTAGATATGGATATAAAATTAAATTAAATATTTTATATACATATGTTTATATAAATGTATATATACCTACATACACATAAACACAAACTCTCTAAGTCATCTTTTTTTTTTTTTTTTTTTTTTTTTTTTTTTTTTTGCGGTATGCAGGCCTCTCACTGTTGTGGCCTCTCCCGTTGTGGAGCACAGGCTCCGGACGCGCAGGCCTAGCAGCCATAGCTCACGGGCCCAGCCGCTCCGCGGTATGTGGGATCTTCCCGGACCAGGGCACGAACCCGTGTCTTCTGCATCGGCAGGCGGATTCTCAACCACTGCGCCACCAGGGAAGCCCAGTCATCTTTTTTATAGCAGTAGGATATGCATACTACAAACAGTGACCTTCTTGAAAACCACTCATTGTGTTTACATCCTGTCCTCCATAGTAGGACATCTCTGAGAACAAATGTATCCCTGTAATATTTATTAATTGATCATAGTTCTATAATTCTATGATCAATAAATAAACTAAGGTTCAGAAGAGGTTATATATTTCTTCCAGGTAATATCTTTTAAAATATATTTAAATAGAGTCTTAGAAATTACCAGATTGTTGAAAACAAGAACATTCCTTTGTGGGTAAGCCATGAAAAGATATACTCAAGAGAAGTAAACATATAAGAGTTGTTTCCAGCCATGTGGTCAAAGATAACTGAGTGGTGACAGGATTGGTAACACATTGTCACAGTTTTGGGCGTGAGTGGCTAACTAGTTTGATACGATACTCAGTGAGAAAGCCTTCTTGATAACTTTTACAGCATTGTAAAAAGTATCTTTTTTTTGCAAAATGCTACTCATATGATACTAGTCTCATAATCAAGGAAAGCATTTTACTTCTCAGATCTTTTTTTCCCCTCCCTATTTCAAAATATCTTTTTTATTTTTAAAGAAATGGCACATAGAAAAATGATTCCAGGCCAATTCTCTTCATTTCAGATGGATAGATTTTCAGCACATTCACTTTACACTGCAACATTTTTTTCTTCTTAAGCTTACCAGGAAGATAGCTATTGAAGAGCTAGTGAATGAGCTTGAAACAAGATGAGTGTCTAGGATGAGAGAATCTACAGACCCTTACCTTTATACCTACAATCTTGACAGCCCTCTCTTGCAACACTTCCCTTCATGTTCACTATCCTTCAAAATCCTTCATCCTCTAAGCCCATCAAATGTATGATAGGCTTACCCATTAAGTTTATTTTAGAAAATAAAATTCATAAAAAGATCAATTTTCTTAGAATCTTCACTTATAAAGAATCAGCATAAAACGGCCTCTAAATTACCTAATGTCGGTGACAGATGCTTAGTAAAGGTTTCGTATGTCTCCACTTATCCTAGTTTATCATAAGTCTCTCATTCTGATTCCATAGTTGTATTCTTATTTAAATACATACACACACAACAATATAGCATAATGGCAATGAATGCATGCCCAGTGTATATGAACCACACAGTTGTCATGGTTGCTTGGCTTGGCAACCACTGACAGGTACTATATACCGGAGAGCAAGGGGATACAAAGCAATGCATGAAAGCTTTATCATCTGCACTGATTTCAGTTGAAGGGAAACTGTCTTCAATGCAAAAATGCCTCCTTTGGGTTATGAAATACAAACAGAAGAAAAAAGTTTGTCTATTTTTAAAAATTAAGCTAAATCATCAATTGTATTGTGATAGGACAGTAAGTCATTTCATGAAAAAAATAGCTGATTGTTGGTCAAAAGAAGAGATGGATGTACCTAACAAATTAGTTCTTGAGTGTACTCATTGTGGTAAGGTGAATTACTGCTGTTGCTTTGAACACATATGTATCTTCCCTCTTATTCCCAGATTGAAGGAAATCTTACCAGACTTGAATTTTTAGCATGTATTTAAAAAAAATATATTGGTCCAAAGTAAAAACTTTTGCTGCTTTAAAACACTGTATTTTTCTCTCCACAACGTCTATGATATAGTTGCGTAATATCTTAAACATAGATTCTAAAGGAAATGAGCAGATTCAGTCATTACTCTTATTAAACCTTTTTAGTTTTGACTTCCCTGGGTCACAAAATTTCACGTCTTACTGAAATGGCTATTTTCCATATTATGCATTAATGTCTCTCCTTATACTTTTGCACCTTTTAGTTTCAGAATACTTGTTTCCTTCCAAATAGTCACCTTTTGTTCTCCAGGTAAGATAGTCAATATATCTGCACTCAGATGTCTATAGAAAAATAATTGTGTTTCTTTTAAACATGCTACTATCAAATATTGCCAGAGATATAAAACATGATATCAGTAAATTTCATACATAACACCTTCAAAATGTACTTATATAGCAAAGCTAAAATGCTTATAAATTTGAAATTTTTAGTCCCATTGCTGATACTTTAAATTACCATCATTTAAATTCCTTCAGTTGCAGGAAATACCATGAGTTACATTTTTTAAAATGATTAGGAAAAGTAGATGACAAAGCAAACTCTACACCTGCTTCCATGAGTCTAGGAGGAGAGAAGATTAAACTGGTTGGAGAGACACAGTTATCTTTTTCTTATTCTCCAACTCCTGTTGGCTCTCCCATGATAAGTAACTTAGAGAAAACAGATGATTCTAGAAGATGCTTTCATTTAACAAATATTAATTGAGGGTTTCCTACAACCCACTACTAGCCTCCTTTTCTAAATAAGAAAGCAGGGCCATAGATAGGTTCAATAACTTGGCGAGTTAGAAAATGTTAGCCAGTGATAGAGCACAGACAAAATCAAGACTCTCAGTCTGAAACCTAAGCACTTAATCCCTAAATTTCATTGCTTCTTGGGATCCTTTAACTCATCTGAGTGTTCAACTGAAGGGGTCACTATCCCTCTCTGTAATACCAGCTACTTGACCATAATATACCATAGGAAACTGAAATTACCAATTCCTAAATTCATGGGAATTCATCTGCATTTATGACCCCCATTTGTGAGTTCACCTGCAGTGTATGGAACTGAATTTACCTCTCCAAACTTTCCACTTTTACTGCTGTTTGGTTTCATTACTATGTTCAACTGGAAAGACTTGTCTTTACCTTTCCCCATTGGACGAGTTAACCTAGAAGAGTTTGATCCCATAGTCACCCAATCACCAGTCAGATTTTCTTCAGCATTTCACAATGAAAGCCATTTAAGCAGGTATAAATTTTAGAAACTTTAGTCCTTTTAGAAATGTTGAACTTCTCAGTAGTCCATTTGTTTTCATACCTTTATAGAATATACCAAATCATTAAAAATTATTATGGATGAATAGCAGGGGTTGCTTTAAGAAATCAAGTTTATAGTAGCCCCCCTTATCTGCAGGGGACACATTCCAAGACCCCCAGTGGATGCTTGAAACTGTGGATAGTATTAAACCCTATATACACTATGTTTTTTCCTATACATACATACATACTTATGGTAAAGTTTAATTTATAAATTAGGCACAGTAAGAGATTAACAACAATAATAAAATAGAACAATTAAAACAATATACTGTAATGAGTTATGTGAATGTAGTCTTTCACTCTCTTAAAATACGTTATTGTACAAATTTAATGCTTTTTCCATCTTAACTAAGCACTTATCACACACAGTGGCCATAACTTTTGCAGTTTGAGGTACAAAAACAAACATGGCAAAAATTTCTTTTTCCTTCTTCGCAATGTCTTTGACAGATTTATTATAGTAGATCTTAGCAACCTCAGCATATGATCTTTCTCTTTCCTTATTAAATCAATATCTTTCACCTTTTCACTTTAAAGGAAGCACTTTACAGCTTCCCTTTGGCATATCGAATTGCCAGCATCACTACTCTTGTGCTTTGGCGCCATTATTAAGGAAAATAAGGCTTACTTGAACACAAGCCCTGTGATACTGTGACGGTGGATCTGATAACCTAGAGACTACTAAATGACTAATGGGCAGGATGAATTGGACAAAGGGATGGTTCTTGTGCCTGACAGTGCAAGATTGCATTACTGCTACTCAAGATGATCTGCAATTTAAAACTTATGAATTGTTTTTTTTCTGGAATTTTCCATTTAATATTTTTGGACCATGGCTGACCATGATAACTGAAACTTAAGAAAGCAAAACCATGGATAAGTGGAGACTATTGTGCATGCTATCAGTTTATTGTACCTGATGTAGGTTGTTGAAAGTTGATTAAGGGGAATTGAAATTTCCAGTCCAAAGTCTTCCTATTACAAATTTATGTTATCTAACTTAAAGAGTGTAAGCTGTTCCCAGAACAGCGTGAATTATTGTATTTTGGAATTTTATAACACTTGTGCTTTAAGAGAGGGGAAAAAAAAAATAGTTCCATTTAATATTAGGTATTTTACCTTTTGGCTTCTAACCATAAACAGAAATTAATAGAGGTGATTAGTTTTTTCATATATACATCAGCAATGATTGGTGTTTCTTGATATACTATATTAAAATCAAGAGGAATTCATTTGAGTTTAGGTCATAGGCAATGATATTAATAATATCCTCAAGTAAATAAACATTAAGGTATTCATATTTTCAACTGCAAAAACTCAATCTAGATCTTGTCATAAAATTTGAAATGCATTTGATGGCGTAATCAGAAAAAAATGTTAGAGTATCTTGATCTATCCATAAATGTGACTTAAGAGAATAAATATAGCAATGATATAGAACTTGGGATAACTTTTTCCATTGATCTCAAATAAGTAAAGTAAGAGCTATGTACAATTAAAAGTAAAATATTGAGGGGGGTAGAAAATCATCCATAATTTAAAGAAAAAAATTGAAATTCTATTTATTACAATAAAAAACAGATAAATATTACTTATATATTACTGCTCCCTTACTTGAGTGGTACTTGAGTAGTTCCCTTCAAACACTGAGTTATAAGACTATAACAGTGAGTAAGGACTGATGCTCTCACAGAAGTTTCTGTCTGTAATAGGAACGTATTAAATAAATCAGAGTCTTCTGGATAATGTTCAGTGTGGATGTTAGCAGTTATTTTTACTTCACATATTAGAATTCCTTTGGAGAGTCAATCTATATGAAGGCCAGAGGCCAATGGTGTCTATTAGCCTAAGAAATAGTTCGAATTTTTGGTCATCCATAGGCTGCCCTTGGTTGTCACTTCCTTTAGTGAAGGACTGAATCTCTCTACCTGAATGGCATCTTGATGACTGGGAACTCACTATCTATATGAGACAACCCACAGGAGCAGTATTTGCTGGCTGAGATCTGTGATTCCCATGATTAATTTCTTGCACTAGGTCCACAGTTACAATAGTCAGTTCACATGTAGAAACATGCTGCTTCTACATCTTAGACTGACTTCTGCCATGATGTAGAAACTTCTAGACTGTTTAAGCACCAGACTTCTCCCACTTAGTAGAACTGCTCCATGGGGCAGATCCACTCTGTGTGTATTTTTTCCTTGTTAAGAATCTCTTCCTTCCCTTATGTCTTATATTTTCATGCATCAAACAAAATTTATAACTGGGCTGCAAGTTCTGAGTTATGGAATGTCTTTATACATCTCTACTAATGTCAATGTATTAAAATTGTCATTAAGTTATATTTGTTATTAAGTGTGCTAGGCACTTTTCATACACACACACACACACACACACACACACACACACTTATCTAAACCTTACAACTATTTGAGGTTAGTGCAAATATTCCTTTTTATCAAATGAGGATACCAAAGCACAGAGAGTTTATGGACATTCCATAAGCTGTCATAGCAAGAAATTGACAGTCAGGATTTAAATCTAGGTGTTTTGACTTCTGAGCCTAAGATCATCAGCACTACATTTCAATTGCTTTTCAAAGTTTTTTTTTTTTTTTTTTTTTTTTTAACAGGGTTACTAATCTAGTAATTCGAGAATGTGGTAGTGTAGTTGACTTAGAATTCAATATAGCATTTGATGAGATATGTCATGGAAATATTTTTCATCTCTTTTTGAGATGGAGAAGTATGTGCTGAATACTTATTTAATCAGGTAGATTTGTACCTGGTCTCAGGATTAAAGGATCTATGCTAACCTGGAGGGAAATGTGTTGTTAGGCCATAAAGCTCATTTCAATCTCAAAAGTTAAGCATATTTACTAATGACTTGTGTTTACATATGCAAAACACAATGATCAGACTTACAGATGAGATGGAGAGGGTAAATGCTTTGAATTCCTGAACCAAAAATATGTTGGTAGACTGCAGGAAAGGACTGAATATTAAAAGATAACATTAAACCAGAGGAAAAAAAAATCCTAAGATTTTGTACTTTCCTTAGTTCCTCAAGACAAGTATAGAAGTCCATATATTGGAGATGTGGACAAGCAGCAGCATCCATAGGAATGGTTTAGAGACATTACATCAACAAATCAGGCCCATGTAATCACCAGTTTACTACAACCATCAATAAAGATAATCTAAGCATAGGTATCATGGAGAAAATAGGGCAGTACCTAAGATGAAGAAAAGGCTAGTGCCACACTATTCAGTTCTGGTCATACCACAGTTTTTAATGTTTATCAATAACTGCACTCAAAGGATAGTGTGAATAGCAAGGACGTATTGTTGGGGATATGCAAACAGTTTGGTGAAGGATGCCATATGACATGAGAATGCTTGAAGAAAGTATAGATGCTTAGCTTGAAAAAGAAATGGAAACATGTTTAAAGTTAGTATTTAAAAGACATTTTTGAAAAGAATAATTAGACAATTGTTTAATCCTCCCAAGAGTAAACTTGAGGGGAAAAGGTGGAAGCCATAATAAGAAAAGTTTTTGAACATAAAGAAGTGCCTTGAAATATCCAGAGCTACCAAGTTAGGAAACAGTGAATACCCAAGCATAAGATCGAGAGCTATCTTGCTCTATAGTTGTAGAAGGATTTCAGAGATAAACTGGGATGTTGGATTATATGCTAATGAAGATTCCCTCTAAACTACAGAAAGTTAGGGCTCTTTCCCTTGCCACCCTTTTGTTTGTCTGTTCCTGAAAACTGATGTCAGATAGGGAAGTGTTAGAGAAAAAGGTAACTGCTTGCTAATAAGTCTACAGCAGCTCGACACCATGGAAATCATAGGCCTGCTAAGCAGACCTGGTCTCCTCGAGGAACAGCGGCCTTTGCCTGCATGGAACTTTTATATTCTAATCCATCTTCTGTTCTCTGCTTCCCATACACTTAAGTCTCACTTCAAATTTTAAAGATATTTTCCAAAAAAAAAAGTTCGCTCTTTAACTTCTATGACAACAACAAGGACTCCATTATTCCTCTCCTTGACAAACATTGTTCTGATGCTACAAAAATGTTTAAAGTAGTATAGGGGGGGTTGATCACCTTAGTGGTTCATGTTGAGTCTTTTAATATGACTCCACAGAGAATATTTTTAATGCAGGATCTGCACAGTTGCTGGAGCAGAGTGCTACATGCTTACATTAATACCTCAGAGTAGATTTGCACTGGCTTCCACTGTCTTTGTCCTATCTTTCAACAGAATCGTATCTTCATTCTCTGAAAACTGGTTGAAAGGTAGAGACTAAAAAAAAGGAAGAGCATTATCATCACTTAAGTGCCTACTTAAGTGCTGAACTATGCATTTCTCTTTCACATTTACTATTGCATTTGGTCCTCATACCAAATTATGAGAGTAGGTGTGGCTATCTTGATTTCACAGATAAGGAAACTGAAGTTCAGCTATGGGGAGGGACTGACTCCAAGGCAGAGTACTTACTGGCTGGTGTTAGAGCTGGAGTCCATAATTACACCCTTTGATCTTCTCCCCACTGAGGAGAGGGTGAAAATACAAACAGAGAATGAGTGAGCTTTTAAAAATCCAGTCCTTAATTGCTGCAAATCTACTCCCTGTAAAGATCTGCCATTAATAGGCCCACAAATACAAACAACCCCAAATAATTAGCATCAGACCACAGGGACTCTGGGAAAGCAGAACCATGGGAGGAAAAAGTAAGTCTCCAGGCTTTTTTCTGTTCCCCATGACCACTAAAACCTTAGAATAGAATCGTATCTATTTATGACACATTCTATTTTTTGTAGACACTGGGCTGAAAAGAAATCAGATTCTGACTAAATTTAATGCTTAACTCATATATGAGCCTGAAAAAAATAAAAGAAAAAACATTGTTTTAATGATGGTACATCTGCATGAAAATTATAAAGAATTTTGAAATGGAAAAAAATTTTCCCACTTTGTTGCTCAAGTTATTGTTTTATTTCTTTGGAATAGGTAATTAGAAATACCTACTTAAAGGAAAGCAATAATATGTCCAATGTTGCATAAAATCCTTTCGGACTTGATTCTCTTTCTTTCTGAAGAACCATATATTTCTTTGCTACCCTAAGTTCCTTTTGAATAAGTTATAGCTTTATCAGACACAAGGACAACACCAGACAATTGCTATATTCTGTAAAAGGTATAGAATCATAGTCTATATATATATGAAAACATTACCTATAGCTCTTTTGCAGATAATGATCAGGCCTGATATCTTATGTGATTTCATGTCTGCTCCAAAAGTACTTTTTGTGCAAATATTCAGCAGATAAAGACACCAAGAAACTCCCAAAACATAACTACTATTAAAATCCATACTTCCTTTTCATTTTGTGAAATAGAATATGATACACTTCCTTATTTTAAAGGTATTTATAAATTTTATGTTATAATAGAATTTAAAACAACCCTTTCACGTAAAAAGGGCTTAGTGAATATTTCTTGAACAAATAAATAAATGAGTGAATTCATAATAGTAATTCACTTTGGACCTTGAATTCATATTAATATTTCAACTACCAAACTACTGTTTTCTAAGCTCGTTACATCATTATCAATACTAACCTTTTTAAAATTATACCTGTCTCTTTAATTTCTCTTTCTGATCGTTCATTGTTAGTGTATAGGAATGCAAGAGGTTTCTGTGCCTTAATTTTGTATTGTGCTATTTTACGAAATTCATTGATTAGCTCTAGTAGTTTTCTGGTGGCATCTTTAGGATTTTCTATGTATAGTATCACGTCATCTGCAGTGATGGTTGTACTTCTTCTTTTCCAATTTGTATTCCTTTTATTTCTTTTTCTTCTCTGATTGCCATGGCTAGGACTTCCAAAACTATGTTGTATAAGAGTGGTGAGAGTGGACATCCTTGTCTTATTCCTGATCTTAGAGGAAATGCTTTCAGTTTTTCACAATTGAGAATGATGTCTGCTGTGGGTTTGTTGTATGTGGTCTTTATTACATTGAGGTTGGTTCCCTCTATGCCCACTTTCTGAAGAGTTTTTATCAGAAATTGGTGTTGAATTTTGTCAAAAGCTTTTTCTGTATCTATTGAGATTATCATATGGTTTTTATTCTTCAATTTGCTTTAATTTTTTTTTTTTTTTTTTTTTTTTTTTTTTTTTTGCAGTACGCGGGCCTCTCACCGCTGTGGCCTCTCCTGTTGTGGAGCACAGGCTCCGGATGCACAAGCTCAGCAGCCATGGCTCACGGGCCCAGCCGCTCCACGGCACGTTGGATCTGCCCGGACCGGGGCACAAACCTGCTCCCCTGCATCGGCAGGCGGATTTTCAACCACTGTGCCACCAGGGAAACCCTATTCTTCAATTTGTTAATATGGTGTATTACATTGATTTATTTGTGTATATTGAAGAATCCTTGCATTCCTGGGATAAATCCCACTTGGTCATGGTATATGACCTTTTTAATGTGTTGTTGGATTCTGTTTGCTAGTATTTTGTTGAGGATTTTTGCATCTATATTCATCAGTGATATTGGTCTGTAATTTTCTTTTTTTGTGATATTTTTGTATTGTTTTGTTATCCAGGTGATGGTGGCTTTGTAGAATGAGCTTGGGAGTATTCCTCTGCAAATTTTTGGAAGCATCTGAGAAGGATGAATGTTAGCTATTCTCTAAATATTTGATAGAATTTGCCCGTGAAGCCATCTGGTCCTGAACTTTTGTTTGTTGGAAGATTTTTTCATTGTAGTTTCAATTTCACTACTTGTGATTGGTCTGTTCAGATTTTCTATTTCTTCCTGGTTCACCCTTGGAAGTTTGTACCTTTCCAAGAATTTGTCCATTTCTTCCAGGTTGTCCATTTTATTGACATATAGTTGCTGTAGTAGTCTCTTATGATCCTTTGTATTTCTGTGGTGTCAACTGTAATTTCTCCTTTTTCATTTCTAATTTTATTGAGTTGAATCCTCTCCCTTTTTTTTTCTTGATGAGTCTGGCTATAGGTTTATCAATTTTGTTTACCTTCTCAAAGAACCAGCTTTTAGTTTCACTGATTTTTTGCTATTGTTTTCTTCATTTCTATTTTATTTATTTCTGCTCTTATTTTTATGATTTCTTTCCTTCTACTAATTTTGGGTTTTGTTTGTGCTACTTTCTCTAGGTGCTTTAGGTGTAAAGTTAGGTTGTTTATTTGATATTTTTCTTATTTCTTGAGGTGGGACTGAATTGCTATAAAGACCCAAGATGTGATCTATCCGGGAGAATGTTCCATGTGCACTTGAGAAGAATGTGTATTCTGCTGCTTTCAGATGGAATGTCCTATAAATATCAAGTAAGTCTACCTGGTCTACTGCATCATTTAAACATTGTGTTTCCTTATTATTTTTTGTCTGGATGATCTGTCCATTGGTGTAAATGGGTTGTTAAAGACCCTGCTATTACTGTGTTACTGTCAATTTCCCCTTTTATGGCTGTTAGCATTTGCCTTATGTACTGAGGTGCTCCTATGTTGGGTGCATATATATTTACAACTGTTATTTTTCTTGGAGTGATCTCTTGATCATTATGTAGGGTCCTTCCTTGTCTCTTGTGACAGTCATTATTTTATTTTTTTTTTAGAGTTTATTTATTGATTTATTTTTTATTTTTGGCTGCATTGGGTCTTTGTTGCTGTGCGTGGGCTTTCTCTAGTTGTGGCAAGGAGGGGCTACTCTTCAATGCAGTGCACAGGCTTCTCATTGCAGTGGCTTCTCTTGTTGCAGAGCATGGGCTCTAGGTACATGGGCTTCAGCAGCTGTGACACACGGGCTCAGCACTTGTGGCTTGTGGGTTTAGTTGCTCCATGGCATGTGGGATCATCCCAAACCATGGATCGAACCCGTATCCTCTGCATTGGCAGGTAGATTCTTAACCACTGCACCACCAGGGAAGTCCGACAGTCTTTATTTTAAAGTCTACTTTGTCTGATATGAGTATTGCTACTCCAGCTTTCTTGTGATTTCCATTTGCATGATATATCTTTTTGTATTCCTTCACTTTCAGTCCATGTGTATTTCTAGGTCTGAAGTGGTTCTCTTGTAGACAGCATATATATGGTCTTGTTTTTGTATCCATTCAGCCAGACTGTATCTTTTGGTTGGAACATTTAATCCATTTACATTTAAGGTAATTATTGATATATATGTTCCTATTACCATTTTCTTTATTGTTTTGGGCTTGTTTTTGTAGGTCTTTTCCTTCTCTTGTGTTTCCTGCCTACGGAAGTTCATTCAGCATTTGTTGTAAAGCTGGTTTGGTGGTGCTGAACTGCAACAAAAAGTATAAAATACCTAGGAATGAACCTACCTAAGGAGGTGAAAGACCTGTACTCAGAAAACTGTAGGACACTGATGAAAGAAATAAAAAATGACACAAACAGATGGAGAGATATACCATGTTCTTGGATTGGAAGAATCAACATTGTGAAAATGACTATACTACCCAAAGCAATCTACATATTGAATGAAATCCCTACAAAATTACCAATGGCATTTTTCAGAATTAGAACAAAAAATTTTTACAGTTTATATGGAAACACAAAAGACCCCGAATAGCCAAAGCAATCTTGAGAAAGAAAAACAGAGCTGGAGGAATCAGGCTCCCTGACTTCAAACTATACTACAAAGCTACAGTAATCAAACAGTATGGTACTGGCACAAAAACAGAAATGAACAGGATAAAAATCTCAGATATAAACTCACGCACCTATGGTCACCTAATCTATGACAAAGGAGGCAAGAATATAAAATGGAGAAAAGACAGCCTCTTCAATAAGTGATGCTGGGAAACCTGGACAGGTACATGTAAAAGAATGAAATTAGAACACTCCGTAACACCATACACAAAAACAAACTCAAAATGGATTCAAGAAATAAATGTAAGCCCAGATGCTACAAACTCTTAGAGGAAAACATAGGAAGAACACGCTTTGACATAAATCACAGCAAGATCTTTTTTTCACCCACTTCCTAGAGTAATGAAAATAAAAACAAAAATAAACAAATGGGACCTAATGAAACTTAAAAGCTTTGCACAGCAAATAAAACCATAAATGAGACAAAAAGACAACCCTCAGAATGGGAGAAAATATTTGCAAATGAAGCAACTGACAAAGAATTAATCTCCAAAATATACAAACAGCTCATGCAGCTCAATATCAAAAAAAACCACACAACTGAATCAAAAAATGGGCAGAAGAACTAAATAGACATTTCTCCAAAGAAGACATACAGATCACCAAGAGGCACATAAAAAGATGCTCAACATCACTAATTATTAGAGAAATGCAAATCAAAACTACAATGAGGTATTACCTCACACCAGTCAGAATGGCCATCATCAAAAAATCTACAAACAATAAAAGCTGGAGAGGGTATGGAGAAAAGGGAGCAGTCTTACACTGTTGGTGGGAATGTAAATTGATACAGCCACTATGGAGAACAGTATGGAGGTTCCTTAAAAAGCTAAAAATAAGAGTATCATATGACTCAGCAATCCCACTACTGGACATATACCCTGAGAAAACCATAATTCAAAAATACACATTCACCCCAATGTTCATTGCAGCACTATTTACAATAGTCAGGAAATGCAAGCAACCTAAATGTCAATTGACAGATGAATGGATAAAGAAGATGTGGTACATATATACAATGGAATATTACTCTGCCATATAAAGGAATGAAATTGGGTCATTTGTGGAGATGTGGATGGAGCTAGTCTGTCATACAGAGTGAAGTAAGTCAGAGAGAGGAAAACAAATATTGTATATTAACACATATATGTGGAACCTAGAAAAATTGTACAGATGAAGCTATTTGCATTGCAAGAATAAAGATTCAGATGTATAGAATGGACATGTGGACACAGTGAGGGGAGGTGAGTGGGATGAATTGGGAGATTAGATTTGACATATATATACTACCATGTGTAAAACAGATAGCTAGTGGGAATCTGCTGTATAGTGCAGGGAGCTCAGCTCGGTGCTCTGTAGTGACCTAGATGGGTGGGATGTGGTAGGTGGGGAGGGAGGTCCAAGGGGGAGGGGATATAGGTATACATATGCCTGATTCACTTTGTTGTACAGCAGAAACTAACACACATTGTAAAGCAACTATACCCCAGTGAAAAAATAAATAAAATGAAATGATACCTGTCTAATAATGTTTTATTAGACTTCCCTTGAATCAGTACACTTTAGATAAACAAAGTTTCAGTGAGTGTCTTTATATGCCCTGCATGTTTCTAGATGTGGGGATACAGGAATTGGGAAGAAGGAGTATCTGCCCTCAAAAGTTTTACAATCTAGTCAGATGGGTAGGAGAAGGGTGCTGATAACAAAGGCCGTAACAAAGAGGGAGACTATCCACTGGGCCTTCAGTGCAGGAAGACCATGGATCCATTTTAAAGATTCAGAAAACTTTTCAAAAGAGTACATTAAAGATAGGTCGAGCAGGTAGAGCTTTGATAAAGAATGGTGGAAAGAAGTTTCTAATTTTTTTCTACTCTAACTCCAAAAGTGCTTGATCCACTCTAGACTGAGTCTGTGATTCCTTTACAGGATTACAAATAACAGTGATATGAGTGCCTTTTGTGATCTTTAGAATTTATAAAGTTACTTTAGGTACTTCACAGTACTGAGTTCTCATATCCAGACCACATGCTGGGCAGAGCAGACACTACCATGCCCATTTTTCAGATAATGAAACTGGGCTCTAAGATTTCCAAAGTCACAGAAATAATAGATGATTTAATGGAAAAAAAACACCTTTTACCTTGGGAAACCAATGCCATTAATGCTGCTATACTTCTAGGTCATATCAGCTGTAGTGAGCTGTCACTCAGAGAGCAAGACAAGCTTTTCATGGGAGTAATGTCATCTATATTGTGTGCCTTAAGCAATACAATTTAACCAAGAATTTCTTAATTGCCGTCAACCACAGTATAATATTATGTTGTGAATGATAACAGCATATGCATATGATCAGGAATTAGATCATCTGGAAGGTGTATAGAAAGGGGGAACACTGGAATGTCTATTGAGAATTTGCCAGAGAATAACACGGTATATGTCACAGAGTTATCCTGGAACGAGGCTTCAAGTTCTACGAGTATATCTCAACCACTGAAAGGACATCAAAGGCAGGGTACTGATGCAAAATATTATTAGACATTTAGGGTAGACAAATATGTATTCAAATAAAGAGCTGTGAAGAAAGTTCTCCAGTAGAAAGCCTGTTCCTAGATGGGATGGGATGGTTTTCCTAGGCTTCTTGGCTGAAATCTATCTGTCCTAAGAAGACTGAAAATCTAAAAGGAATAGAAGGGGCACAGCAGGGGAAGCATTGAGAAGAAACCCAGGCCAGGTAGCAGCATTTAAATGTCAGGATCATTTCCCCCATGTATGGCTTTAAGCGACTGTTGTAGTGGAGGACTCAGTGCTGACTTTGCTCCAACCTTGGAGAGTAAAGGGAAGGAAAAACTGAAAACTTCTTTTCCCTTTAGCCTGCACAATCAGATTTATCTGAATTGAGCAAAGAATTCAAAAGAATTTATGCAAAATTACTGGAGTTTGAGAGAGCCCTCACCATACTTCTCAAAAGTACATGCATTGCATTTGAAATAATTCAGATGTATGAATTTCTAATGTCATCAATATTGCTGTTATCAGATAGGATTCTAACCATTAAATCCAAGTATTCTCAGGAAAAATCTCAGCCCCCACACCCCAAACATGAATTTCCCATTTGTCTTTCCTTATAGAAACGATGTTTTGACTTCTTGAAGCCAGTGTAAGCCTTTGTTTCTTTTCTGTCTGGAAAATAACAGACAGTGTGACCCTGGCTATCATCATTTTTCTCAACTGCTGATCTGATTCCACTTAATAAGTAGCAACTAATGGTGACTATCGCAATTCAAATTAAAACAAGGAGAGTAGAATGACGTGCAGACAAAGCTCAGATGTGGGTTTGTTGATATTTGTAGCAGGAGGTTAATTAGCATTAACAGAAGTATCAGCAGTCACTTGGACTTACTCATAAGGTACTGACTGCTCTCAGCAGTATAGTACAGAGGAAAACAAGTCAAAATAGTTTTCTTTTTCCTCTTACAGAAAAACCATTTACAAAAACAAACATAAAGTAATTGGATTCTTTTCTGTTTGCTTTCTGTTTCTCCTTTCCAGCTAAGTGTTTGATTTAGCTGCTTCTTTTGCTCCTTCCAAGTCCTACATGGTTTGAGTAATAATAGTGTTAGCTGTTTTTTCTTTTTCCCTTTTTCATTCTTTTCCCCCCTGCCCCCTTCCCCATCCTTTGGTGGTTGTTTTCCCTTTAGGCAACAATTTTATGTATAGGCACTTTCAATTTCAATGAATGATGGGTATATTTTTATGGGTGGTTTATACATTTTGGGTTATATAAATGCAGGACGTATATCTATCCCTCTGATCACTAAACCCATCTAAAACTTTTGAAGCCCCTACCTTTCCCTATTCTATGCAATGATCAGAATAACTCTTATATCCAATGTTTCAGCCTTAAACAAAGCCCAGAAAGAGGTTTTATTTGTTTGACTTTGTATTTTTTTTCCATTTGCACTCTAATAAAAAAAGAAACAATATATTATTTTTTTAAATGAAAGTTCCTTTTATGTATATGCAGGAGAGCTTAGGATCATTTGAAAAGCTATTCTAGGTATTCTGAAAATAAATGTCCATGGTTTAGTACCTGTAGAATTATTTAATATACACATATCATTATATTATTTAGTCATTCTTTGATGTTTTATAGAAAGTTCATTATTTTAATCTATTGAGAAATGTTAAATAATAATGAAAGTTCAATAAATAATAATCATAATGTGAATTAAAATATCTGCTGTGTAAGACTGTAGTTACTAGAATTTTGATGAGGACTTTTAAAATTAATTTCTTTGTTCTTTTCTTCTGTAGAGGGAGCTGGAAATGAATTCAAAAAAATTAAGGAAATATGTATATATTTTAAAATTCTGACCACAAATCAAAGACAGGCTTAAAATTCTTTGAGGAAAATTTACTCAGTGGTGATAAGAGATATGGGATTGGGTGTGCCACCACTGTTTTGTACAAAAACATAAAAGGAAGTTAACTGTCACATTATTTCCACTTAGACTTGCCAAATCAGATGGAATATATCTGTCTGTCTATCTCTCTATCTATCATCTATCTATATCCAAATCTACCTATCTAGATAGAAAGACAGACAGACAGATATCAAGACATTAGCTGTAGATTATTTTATAAATGGTACCAAGTATGAATCATAAATATATAAGTATTTCTTACCAAGTATCATGGCTCATTGGATAGACAAGATGGATAGACAAATCCCTCAATTAATGCAACCCTAACATACAGTGGAGGATATTGAGGTAGGCAAATGCTAAGTGAGAACCCAAACAGTAGTTATTTGGCATCTGGGCTGGGGATAAAATCTAAATCATTGACCCTTCATTTAGTAGCCTTTCCTTAAATCTACAGTGCCATATAAGCATTATCTTGGAAATCAGAGTAAAGAAATCTTTGGTCTTGATTTATCTTCTACTTTTTCTCTGTAAAAATGCACCATAAGGAGTATAGTATTACCTTATGGGCTAAGGAATTAGACATGTGTTAAAAGTGAAGAGATTTTAGGATTCTGTTCTGCTCAAATTTAACTTCAAATTTCAAAAGAGTACCCATATCTTAAACCCCCATGATTGACGAAGGAGAGTGAAGGAAGGAGAAATCTCATTTCTAACCATATTCTGTTATTTTAACAAGGAGATGGCTACTATGGTTTCTTCAATTTGATGACAGCTAATTATCCAAACCATTAAAACAAAAGGAGATTGGATGTGGATGTATGGATAAGAGGTATACGTCTAAATTTTCTTTGTCTTGTCAATGGAGACAGGCAATATTTGGATGTTTGGGATTTTTTTTTTTTTTTTTTTTTTTTTTTTTGCTATTTTTAATGATCTGAGTAGACTCTGGCAAATGGCCATCCTAAAAGAGAATTTGGGCTGCTCAGTAATTGAACATTGAGTTATCACATGAAGTAAGAGGAGATTCCAGGCTTGAAAGGAAGACAAAGTCAAAGTGTGTGTGTGTGTGTGTGTGTGTGTGTGTGTGTGTGTGTGTTTGTGTATGCGAATGCATGCATGAGAAAGAGAGAGAAGGAGAGAAAGAAAAAGACGCATCAAAGTCTAGGTAACAAATGCAGGAGTTTAGAAAAAGACTGACAGAAGTAAAGAATCAGACTTTCTGGGGTCTGTTGATTTTTCAATAATAATTTTAAAAGTTAAATTTTTGAGCACTTTCCTGGCAATTTTTGCCAGTATTCTGGTTTTTACATAAGTCATCTCAATTAATTCTTATAACAATTTGTGTGTGTTAGAATAGTATCTATGATTATTTTCCAGAGGAGGAATAATAAGCTATGGCAAAATAATTTCCCCAAGGACGCTTAACTAAAAAGTAGCTGGCAGAGGCTGGATTTGAACTCAGGAATTTCTAGATCAAGAACTGGAAGTTCTTAGCCATTATATTACAATGTCTCCCATGATCAATTGCCCCTATCCAAGACCAGGAGGTATATGATTTATAGGTGATTTGGGCTGGCATAAAGAAGCAAGAGACTCCAGAAAGACAAATAAAGCAGGAAAGCAACTGAAATTCTCCCATAGCTCTACTAGTTAAATAATATAAAGGAAAACTTAATTTTTTTTAAAGGACATGTGTCTTTCTCAAATTCCCTTAAATGCCTTGCAAGTTGATGCTAGGAAATGTGCCATTTTCCCTTTCTTTTAGTATATTCTTTCTCATCATAATGCCTTCCTCCAAATAGCACATGGTAAATGAGGGGAAAAAATCTATATGAAAAAATGTGGCAAGAATATTGAAATAGCAATTAAGAACAGATGGATGTTTTGTTAAGTACAAATGAGTTTTAAAACAAATGAGGGTTCACAAGAGGTTTGTGAAAATCAGTTAATATCCTATTGAAATACTGAGACACACATGTAAAAGTGTACCAGGTTTGGCTCTATTTGTGAGTCACCAGCAGTAGTACAGAATATTTTTCCACAACAGTCAAATTAAGCACCTCTTTCTAATCTTCATGTCACAACACTTTAGATATAATTCACCCCTTATTTACCAGCCCAGGTTTTTGACTGATAGTACCTTTTCTACTAGATGAGAAAGCACCTACCAGTGTCAAAACACAGGGCTTATATTCTAGTAACCTGTAATCTTAGACTTGAGGTCACTGTGGGTCCTTATACTCACTCTTTGCTCCCAATCAAAGACACTTGGGCCAACAGATCCGGATGAAGAAACTGGAGCAGAGGAAAAGTGAACCTCACCTCACATAGGAAGATCTTCTCAGGTGTGTTTTGTGTAGAGAGACAGGAAGTATATGAACGAATACCACTGCTGAGAAACAGGGAGAGTCTAGTGCAGCTCTTTCCATTTCAAAAGAACCATTAGTACACAGGGCAATCCTTAATTCTATTTGCTCCCTATTAAGATGTGGAGTAAAAATAATTTATTGATGACTTCTCAGAAAGAAGGACGTCTAATTTTGGAAGCTAGCATTTAGGGTACCAATAATGATATCTAATTATTGAATAGTTACCTTACGTTAGGTATTATATTAAGAGCTCCATGTATAGCAATTCATTTAATCTTCATAGTGACACATTAGAAAGTACTATTATAACTACATGACAGACACAAAAACTGAGGTGCAGAGATGTTAAAGAATTTACTCTATATCAAAACAAGAAGTAAGTGGACTGCAAACTGAGTCTAGGAAGTCATGAAATTCTCTTGAAGAGAAAAGATTATTAAAAAAGATAAAATTTACTTTATGAATTTAATATGCTATTCAATATTAATATTTAATGTGACATTGTTAAGAAGAATAAAGCACTTGGGATATGTAATCAAATATAACTCCATGTAAAACTTGGATATCTGACTTCAATATACTGTCCCTTCTGCCCTGCAGTTTTTGCAGGAGTTGCTTATTCAGAAGGTAATGATCTCCTCCTTCCTATTGCAACAAAGCCACCTGTGCTTGCATATCTGCAGATGATAATCATCTATGGGACAAGATGGAGAATGGGGAAGAAGACGGGGAGGGCAGAACTATGAAGAACTTGTGGTATGTCATAACCACACTCTCTTTGTAACAGTCAGTGTGCCACTGGTCTTTTCCTCCCTGAAAAGAATCAGAGCACTGACAGGAAGAACATTCTTTGACAAAAATCACAGCAAGATCTTTTTTGATCCATCTCTTAGAGTAATGGAAATTAAAAAAAAAAAAATAAACAAATGGTACCTAATGAAACTTAAAAGAAGCAAAGGAAACTACAAACAAGATGAAAAGACAACTCTCAGAATGGGAGAAAATATTTGCAAACGAATCAATGGCCAAAGGTGTAATCTCCAAAATATATAAACAGCTCATGCAGGTCAATATTAAAAAAACAAACAACCTAATAAAAAAATGGGCAGAAGACCTAAATAGACATTTCTCCAAAGAAGACATACAGATGACCAAGAAGCACATGAAAAGCTGCTCAACATCACTAATTATTGGAGAAATGCAAATCAAAACTACAATGAGGTATCACCTCACACCAGTCAGAATGAGCATCATCAGAAAATCTACAAACAACAAATTCTGGAGAGGATGTGGAGAAAAGGGAACCCTCCTACACTGTTGGTGAGAATGTAAATTGATACAGCCACTCTGGAGGACAGTATAGAGGTTCCTTAAAAAACTAAAAATAGAATTACCATATGACCCAGCAATCCAATTACTGGGCATATACCCAGAGAAAACCATAATTCAAAAAGACACATGCACCTCAATGTTCATTGCAGCACTATTTACAATAGCCAGGATGTGGAAGCAACCTAAATGCCCATTGACAGATGAATGGATAAAGAAGATATGGTACATTTATACAATGGGATATTACTCAGCCATAAAAAGGAATGAAATTGGGTCATTTGTAGAGATGTGGATGGATCTAGAAACTGTCATACAAAGTGAAGTAAGTCAGAAAGAGAAAAACAAATATCGTATATTAATACATATATGTGGAACCTACAAAAATGGTACAGATGAACCGGTTTTCAGGGCAGAAATAGAGACACAGATGTAGAGAACAAATGTATGGACACCAAGGGGGGAAAGTGGCTTGGGGGTGGTGGTGGTGTAATGAATTGGGAGATTGGGATTGACATATATACGCTAATATGTATAAAATGGATAACTAATGAGAACCTGCTGTATAAAAAAATAAATAAAATAAAATTCAAAAAAAAAAATCAGAGCACTGAGACTTTGGAGCATTCACTTTGCTGATAGAGAGGGGAGATATAAATGCCAGGAGGAAAGAGTTAATGGGTAATATTTTCCTTTCCTGAGAAGGTCCACATAAATGAAAATATTCCCAGGAACCATTTTATTCTGCCTCCTAAAATTTAACCTCAAAATACTATTTATTCAGACATTTGCCCATTGTTTCATTAATTTTGTTCAGTAGGCATGTTTTTGTCTTATCACATGCTGTTTAACTGCATCAAATCCCACTAGTCTTCAAAGTCTAATTCTGTGGGAATTCCTCCTCCTGTTGCTGGACCCCCAGGTTGGGAAACCTGACGTGGGGCTCAGAACCCTTACTCCAGTGGGTGGACTTCTGTGGTATAAGTATTCTCCAGTTTGTGAGTCACCCACCCACCAGTTATGCGATTTGATTTTATTGTGATTTTGCCTCTCCTACCATCTCATTGTGGCTTCTCCTTTGTCTTTGGATGTGGGATATCCTTTTTGGTGAGTTCCAGTGTATTCCCATTGATGATTGTTCAGCAGTTAGTTGTGATTCCAGTGCTCTCGCAAGAGGGAGTGAGTGCACGTCCTTCTACTCTGCCATCTTGAACCAATCTCTCTCTTGATGAGTAAAGTTTTCTTTCCAGTTGCTCTTCTTTTTGTCAGAGTGCCAGTTCCACTTCCAGTATTGTTCTGCTTAGGTTGCTAGGAGGCCAATAATTCCTTAACATAGGTTTTAAGAAAGACCATTTCCTAGAATTTTCTTTCAAAGAATAGTGTTAGTAAAAAATCTCTGAATTCTAAATACTCGTATTAAAGGGAAGACAGTACATTTACTCAGCCAACAATGGTTGTTGAGAACTACATTGTATATTCCCTACAATGTCTGAGGAATTGTGAATTTGCAAATGAAGTTACGTTTTTTCCCCTTTCTGCAAGACTGTCTTTTATTCTCTTACTCTATTTGCCCAGCAAAACAAAGTTAAAGAGTTTACACATTTTGTTGCAAAGATTCTGAGGGTTTGATGAATGTTCATTCATCCATTCTGCAAGCATATATTGTCCATTATGCATTCGGCATGGGGTAGGTCCAAGATATTCAATCTTGAGTAGAACGTGGTGTAGGAATAGGAGCAGAAAATCAGTTGAATTTTGAAGACATAAAATGGAAGTGATTCCTTGAGTGGGCGTACTTGAATTTGAATTTTTGGCCTGTCATGTATTATCTATACGACCTTGAATATGGCACAATTTTTCTAAACTCCAGCCCCACACTGGTAGAATGTGATCATTAATTCATCTTTTACAGGATTGTTATGACAGTTTAATGACAATGTATAGAGAAAGTATTTATCAGCTGGCAATTTTTAATAAATATTAATTCTCTCCTCATTTTTAATTCAGCCACACATAAAGGTAGACAAAGCAAATTCAGAAAGGATGTTTTAGTTATGGAGGTAGAAGGTGAATAAAAGCATTTGGGAAATAAGCTCTCTGTTGAAATAATCTCACTTATTAGACTAAAAGAAGGTCTCTTAGAAAGGCCTTGCTTTCTTTCTCAGCCTGAACTCTTTAATCCATGCTCAGCAGCGTAAATAAGACCAGAAAATATCACACTGAACCTCTGATAGTATTGGCTTATTTTTCCACAGAGCACAACCTAAATGTGTTTTCCTCAGCATCTTTTGATCTTTCATTAAATTAATAAACTTCTCTTTTGAAGACAGATTAATAATTCTATTTATTATGACATAACTGTATGCAAAGGACTTTATCCTTGATCTTCACAACAACACTGTGAACTAGGTATATAATTATTTTTATTTTACGCAAGGGAAAAGTGAGACTTATAAAGGAGAAATAATTTGCCCAAGCTCACATGTCTACTATGGAGGACTTAACTAAGGTTTGTCTGGCTGCAGTGATTATACTGCTTTGAAATTGCAAGAAAAAAAAAGTATTCCACTTTTTAAGCAATTTCACCAAGAAACAGAGGACAGAGGCCCTTGCTTCTTTACTTCAAAGGCTCTTGAAATGATGTTGCTTAGCTGATACTCTCCTAAATTGGTTCATCCTATGGGAACAATTAAGCAATAATCACTTTTAAGTGGCTTTAGGGAAATGCTGAAGATGGACTTTGTTAGTCTACAACTCCTAAACAAAATAATTGAAAATATGGCCATAGTTAAAATAGCTTTTCGTGGACTTCCCTGGTGGCGCAGTGGTTAAGAATCTGCCTGCTAATGCAGGGGACATGGGTTTGAGCCCTGGTCTGGGAAGATCCCACATGCTACAGAGCAGCTAAGCCTGTGAGCCACAACTACTGAGCCTGTGCTCTAGAGCCCACGAGCCATAACTACTGAGCTCACATGCCACGGCTACTGAAGCCTGCATGCCTACAGCCTGTGCTCTGCAACAAGAGAAGCCACCTCAATGAGAAGCCCGTGCACCACAACAAAGAATAGTCCCTACTCACCACAACTAGAGAAAGCCTGTGCACAGCAATGAAGACACAATGCAGCCATAAATAAATAAATAGGTGATGTGTGATCACTACACACTTGTAAAACAAAATAGCTTTTTGTTTCTGTGGAATACATGAGAATATATGGAATAAATTAAGGCACATTTGTTTGTATAAGAGCATAATATACATTTGATACAAAATGGATATTTAGGACAAGAATGCACTGTTTTTGTCCTGATAGAAAGAAAATGATGCCTAATGGGGCAGAGTCAAGACGGTGGAGTGGGAAGATGTGGAGTTTGTGTCTCCCCACAACTAGGGCACCTCCTGGATCCTGGTGGGGGACCTCGATACCCAAGGAGATGGGAGGAGCCCCTGAGCGACTGAGTAGGGCATGAGGGGAGTAAGGGGGGAGGAGAAGTGGAGGCCTACAGGACTGGCTCCTCTGAGGGGGTGGATTGGAGAGGGGAGGGATTCTCAGATCTGGCGGGACCCTCGGGGGCCAGGAGATCAGGGGAAACATGCCTAGCTTTCCCCTACCCAATTGGGCCAGGAAGCCTGCGGGGCTCCTGGGCCAGGCCCTCTGCCCTCCAAGGCCCTCTGGGTCACGTTGCTCCTAGGGGAGTAGGAGGGAGGCAGGGGGAGAAGAGGAGAGGTGGTGGGCAGGGCCCTCTAGGATCAGAGGATCAGGGGAGGCACTGTGGGTGTTTCCCCTGCCCACTCAGCTCTGGGAAGCCTGCTGAGCTCCTGGGCCTGATCCTCCATTCTCCAGGGCCCCCTCAAGCCTCATGGGTCCTATGGGATGAAGGGAGGGAGGAGCAGGGAAGAGGAGGAGAGGCAGACAGGGAGGGGCCCTCTTGGACTGGAGGATCAGGGGAGGTGTGGCAGGCGTTTACCCCACCCACTCGGCCCCAGGAATCCTGTTGGGCTTCTGGGTCTGGTCCCCTACCTTCTGGGCCCCCACCGGCCATGTGGCTCCTTGGGCATTGGAAGGAGTGAGGGGGGGAGAAGAAGAGAGGGCAACGGGGAGGGGCCCTCCGGGATCAGAGGATCGGGGTAAATGGGTCTAGCATTTTGCCCGCCCACTCGGGCCCAGTGAGCCTGCTGGGTCCTGGACCTGGTCTTCTGACCTCAAAGGCCAAAGACACTCCTGAACCCCTCCTGCTGCGTTGATCCTAAGTCCCAACCTCCACCCCCCAGGGCCTTTTCCGGCCCTGTGGGTCCTAAGCATAGGCCCTGCTCACTGCCTAAACCACAGCCCTGCCTAAGCACCGCCCCACCAGCCAAGGTCTTTTCTGGGTTTCTCTTTCCCCCCTCTTTTTCACTATTGTGGCTCTATTTTACCTTCCACTTCTTGTTTCATCTCTATTTTTTTCATTCTCTCTAACATATCTGTTAGCTTTCTAATCTTGTTTTATTTTTTACTCTTTGTTATTGTTCTGCTCCTTTTTTTCTTTTCTTTTTTTTTTTTTTTTTTCTTTTTTGTTTTTGCTGCCCCTTGCAGCTTGCACAATCTTGGTTTGCAAACCAGGGGTTGGGCCAGAGCTACTGTGGTGTGAGCTCTGAGTCTGAACCACCTGACTAACAGAGAACCTCAGACCCCAGGGAATATTCATCAGAGTGAGGTCTCCCAGAGGTCCTCATCTCGGCACCAAGACCCAGCTCTACCTAACAGCCTACCAACTCCAGTGCTGGAAGCTCAGGCCAAAAAATCAATAACACAGGAACACAATCCCATTCATAAAAAAAAAAAAAAAAAAAAAAAAGAGAGAGAGAGAGACGACAAGAAGATATATCACAGATAAAGGAGCAAGGTAAAAACCAACAAAACCAAATAAATGAAGAGGAAATAGGCAACCCACCTGAAAAAGAATTCAGAGTAATGATAGTAAAGATGATCCAGAATCTCAGACACAGAATGGAGGCACGGATTGAGAAAATAAAAGAAATATTTAACAAAGATCTATAAGAACTAAAGAACAAACAAACAGAGATGAATAACATGATAACTGAAATGCAAAATACACTAGAAGGAATCAATAACAGAATAAGGAGGCAGAAGAATGAATAAGTGAGCTGGAGGACAGAAAAGTGGTAATAATTGCTAAGGAGCAGAATAAAGAAAAAAGAATGAAAGAAATGAAGACAATCTCAGAGACCTCTGGGACAACATTAAATGCACCAACATTCGAATTATAGGGGTCCCAGAAGAAGAGAAAAAGAAAGGGTCTGAGAAAATATTTGAAGACATTATAATGGAAAACTTCCCTAGTGTGGGAAAGGAAATAGTCACCCAAGGCCAAGAAGCACAGAGAGTCCCATGCAGGATAAACACTAGGAGAAACACATCAAAACACGTATTACTCAAACTAACAAAAATTAAATTCAAAGCAAAAATAAAAGCAGCAAGGGAAAAGCAAAAATAACATACAAAATAATCCCCATAAGGTTATCAGATGATCTTTCCATCAGAAACTCTGCAGACCAGAAAGGAGTGGCAGGATATACTTAAATTGATGAAAGAGAAGAACCTACAACCAAGATTACTCTACTCAGCAAGGATCTCATTCTAATTTGATGGATAAATCAAAAGCTTTTCAGACAAGCAAAAGCTAAGAGAACTCAGCACCACCAAACCAGCTTTACAACAAATGCTAAAGGAACTTCTCTAGGCGAGAAACACAAGAGAAGACAAAGACCCACAAAAACAAACCCCCCAAAATTAAGAAAATGGTAATGGGAACATACACATCGATAATAACCTTGAATGTAAATGGATTAGATGCTCTAAACAAAAGACACGGATGGACTGAATGGATATAAAAATGAAACCCATATATATGCTTGCTACAAGAGACCCACTTCATACCTAGGGATACATACAGACTGAAAGTGAAGGGATGGAAAAAGATATTCCATGCAAAGGGAAATCAAAAGAAAGCTGGAGTAGCAATACTTATATCAGATAAAACAGACTTTAAAATAAAGACTGTTACAAGAGGTAGGGAAGGACACCACATAATGATCAAGGGATCCATCCAAGAACACATAACAATTATAAATATTTATGCATCCAACAGAGGAGCACCTCAGTACATAAGGCAAATGCTAACAACCGTAAAAGGGGAAATCAGCAGTAACACAATAATAGTAGGGGACTTTAACACCCCACTTACACCAATGGACAGATCATCAAAACAGAAATAAGGAAAAGCAAACTTTAAATGACACAACAGGCCAGATAGATTTAATTGATATTTATAGGACTGTCCACCTGAAAGTGGCAGAACACACTTTCCTCTCAAGTGCACATGGAACATTCTCCAGGAGAGATCATATCTTGCATCACAAATCAAGCCTCAGTAAATTTAAGAAAATTGAAATCATATCAAGCATCTTTTCTGACCCCAACACTATGGGACTGGAAATCAATTACAGGAATAAAAATGTAAAAAACACAAATACATGGACGCTAAACAGTGTACTACAAAATAACCAAGAGATCACTGAAGAAATCAAAAAAGAAATTTAAAATTACATAGAAAAAAATTACAACAAAAATATGACGACCTAAAAACTATGGGATGTGGCAAAAGCAGTACTAAGAGGGAAGTCTATAGCAATTCAATCTCACCCCAAGAAACAAGAAAAATCTCAAATAAATGATCTAACCTTACACCTAAAGCAACTAGAGAAAGAAGAATATAGAAAACCCAAAGTCAGCAGAAGGAAAGAAATCATAAATATCAAAGCAGAAATTAATGAAATAGAAATGAAGAAATAGCAAAGATTAATAAAACTAAAAGTCACTTCTTTGAGAAGAACAAAATAGATAAACCTTTAGCCAGACTCATCAAGAGAAAAAGGGAGAGGACACATAGTAATAAAATTAGATGAAAAAGAGAAATCAAAACTGACACCTGAGAAATACAAAGGATTATAAGAGACTACTACAAAAAACTATATGCCAATAAAATGAACAACGTGGAAGAAATGGACAAATTCTTAGAAAAGTACAACTTTCCGGGACTGAACCAGGAAGAAATAGAAAATATAAACAGACCAATCACAAGCACTGAAATTGAAACTGTGATTAAAAATCTTCCAACAAACAAATGTCCAGGACCAGATGGCTTCACAGGCAAATTCTATCAAACATTTAGAGACGAGCTAACACCTATCCTTCTCAAAGTCTTCCAAAATATAGCAGAGGAAGGAACACTCCCAAATTCATTCTATGAAGCCACCATCACCCTGACACCAAAACCAGACAATGATATGACCAAAAAAAGAAAATTACAGACCAATATCACTGATGAACATAGATGCAAAAATCCTGAACGAAATATTAGCAAACAGAATCCAACAACACATTAAAACGATCATACACTATGATCAAATGGGATTTATCCAAGGAATGCAAGGTTTCTTCAATATACACAAATCAAGCAATGTGATACACCATATTAACAAATCAAGGAATAAAAACCATATGGTCATCTCAATAGATGCAGAAAAAGCTTTTTACAAAATTTGACACCCATTTATGATAAAAACTCTCCAGAAAGTGGGCATAGAGGGAACATACCTCAACATAATAAAGTCCGTATATGACAAACCCATGGCAAACATCATTCTCAATGGTGAAAAATTGAAAGCATTTCCTCTAAGATTAGGAACAAGACAAGGATGTCCACTCTCACCACTTTTATTCAACATAGTTTTGGAAGTCCTAGCCATGGCAATCAGAGAAGAAAAAGAAATAAAAGAAATCCAAGTTGGAAAAGAAGTTGAACTGTCACTGTTTGCAGATGACATGATACTATACATAGAAAATCCTAAAGATGCCACTAGAAAACTACTAGAACTAATCAATGAACTTGGTAAGGCTGCAGGATACAAAATTAATGCACAGAAATCTCTGGCATTCCTATACACTAACAATGAAAAGTCAGAAAGAGAAATTAAGGAAACAATCCCATTTACCATTGAAGCAAAAAGAATAAAATACCTAGGAATAAACCTACCTAAGCAGGCAAAAGACTCATACTCAGAAAACTATAAAACACTGATGAAAGAATTCAAAGATGACACAAACAGATGAAGAGATATACCATGTTCTTGGATTGGAAGAATCAATATTTTGAAAATGACAATACTACCCAAAGCAATCTACAGATTCAATGCAATCCCTATCAAAGTACCAATGGCATTCTTTACATAATTAGAACAAAAAATTTTACAACTTATCTGGAAACACAAAAGACCCTGAATAGCCAAAACAATCTTAAGAAAAGAAAACAGAGTGGGAGGAATCAGGCTCCCGGACTTCAAACTATACTATAAAGCTACAGTAATCAAGAGAGTATGGTACTGGCACAAAAACAGAAATATAGATCAATGGTACAGGATAGAAAGCCCACACATACGGTCACCTAATTTATGACAAAGGAGGCAAGAACATAAAATGGAAAAAAGACTTTCTCTTCAATAAGTGTTGATGGGAAATCTGGACAGCTAAATGTAAAAGAATGAAATTAGAACACTCCTTAACACCATACACAAAAATAAACTCCAAATGGATTAAAGACCTAAATGTAAGACCAGACACTATAAAACTCTTAGAGGAAAACATAGGAAAAACACTCTTTGACACAAGCCACAGCAAGATCTTTTTTGTCCCACTTCCTAGAGTAATGAAAATTAAAACAAAAATAAACAAATGGGACCTAATGAAACCTAAAAACTTTTGCACAGAAAAGGAAACCATAAACAAGATGAAAATACAACCCTCAGAATGGAAGAAAATATTTGCAAATGAAGCAACGGACAAAGAATTAATTTCCAAAATATACAAGTAGCTCATGGAGCTCAATATCAAAAAAAACAAAACACCCAGTTAGGAAGACCTAAATAGACATTTCACCAAAGAAGACATACAGATGGCCAAGAGGCATGTGCATAGATGCTCAATATCACTAATTATTTGAGAAATGCATATCAAAACTACAATGAAGTATCACTTCACACTGGTCAGAATAGCCATCATCAAAAAATCTATGTTCCATATATATGCGTTAGCATACGGCATTTGGTTTTCTCTTTCTGACTTAATTCACTCTGTATGACAGACTGTAGGTCCATCCACCCCACTACAAATAACTCAATTTCATTTCTTTTTATGGCAGAGTAATATTCCATTTTATATATGTGCCACATCTTCTTTATCCATTCATCCTTCGATGGACATTTAGGTTGGTTCCATGTCCTGGCTATTGTAAATAGTGCTGCAATGAACATTGTGTTTGTTGTGCAACAGAAAGTACCACAGTATTGTGAAGCAATTATACTCAAAGAAAGGTTTATTTTTTAAAAAATCTATAAACAATAAATACTGGAGATGGTGTGGTGAAGAGGGAACACTTTTGCACTGTTGGTGGGAATGTAAATTGATACAGCCACTGTGGAGAACAGTATGGAGGTTCCTTAAAAATCTAAATAGAGGGGCTTCTCTGGTGGCACAGTGGTTGTGAGCCCACCTGCTAATGCAGGGGACATGGGTTCGTGCCCCAGTCCAGGAGGATCTCACATGCTGCGGAGTGGCTGGGCCCGTGAGCCATGGCCACTGAGCCTGTGTGTCCAGAGCCTATGTTCAGCAATGGGAGAGGCCACAACAGTGAGAGACCCGCATACCGCAAAAAAACCCCCACAAAAACTAAAAAGAGAACTACCATATGATGCAGCAATCCCACTAATGGACATAAACCCTGAGAAAACCATAATTCAAAAGGGCACATGTACCTCAATGTTTATTGTAGCACTATTTACAATAGCCAAGACATGGAAACAACCTAAATGTCCAATGACAGATTAATAGATAAAGAAGATGTAGTACATATATACAATGGAATATTACTCAGCCATAAAAAGGAATGAAACTGGGTCATTTGTAGAGATGTGGTTGGACCTAGAGTCTGTCATACAGAGTGAAGTAAGCCAGAAAGAGAAAAACTAGTATCATATATTAACACATATTTGTGCAATTTAGAAAAATGGTACAGATGAAACTATTTGTAAGGCAGGAATAGAGACATAGATGTAGAAAATGGACATGTGGACACAGTGGGGGAAGTGGGGGTGAGATGAATTGGGAGACTAGGTTTGACATAAATACCCTACCATGTGTAAAACAGATAGCTAGTGGGAACCTGTTGTATAGCACAGGGAGCTCAGCTCGGTGCTCTGTGATGACCTAGATAGGTGGGACGGTGGCATGGGAGGAAGGTCCAAGAGGGAGGGGATGTATGTATACATAGAGCTGATTCACTTCATTGTACAGCAGAAACTAACACAACGTTGTAAAGCAATTTTACTCCAATAGAAAAAAAAATTTTTTTAAAGATAATGATGCCTCAAAATAAGGAGCCCTATATATATGATCAATATCAATCATATGTTTACCAAGTCCAGTAGTTTCTAATGCCAAAATGGGTTATATTTTAATAATTTTTAATGAAAATGAATGCATATTTTGTTATTATTTGAACAGAGAATTTGTTCTTTCTTCTTTACAGAAACTAAACTACAGTTTCAATAAAATATAAAGTAGTAGTATTAAAGTGAAATTAGATAGAATTAATGTGTTGGGTATACTGATGTAAAAATCATAACAAAAAGCTTTATAAATCCTGACCTTCAAGGACTATAAACAAGTAAGGCATGTTACATCCAGTTTTTAAAAGTTTGGGTTCTTCTGGTGCCTAAAAATATAAACAAAAATGCAAGTTACAAATGAACCAAAGACTTGTACTTTTGGCCATGATGGGGTAACTGGTACCAGACTAGTACTTCTGCCATTTAAAAAAACAAAAAACAACAACAACAAAAAGCACCTTAGGAGACTGGATTAAATATATGAAGAATATATTCTTATATTGGACAAAACACCATACTGGATTGTGATTCATAAGGGGAGAAAAACAAAGGAGATGATTGCTATGATCATGCTGGCTTTCTCTCTGGAGGCATCTTCCAGATCTTAACACATAGAAGAGAGAACCAAACCAAACCAAAGCAGTTTCACTACACGAAAGAGACAGATATAAGAGGTCAGGGAATCAGAGACAGATAGAATTTGATATGCATAGTACTAAATGAGAGGGAACTACACAGACAAAAAGCTCCAAAGATCTACACACATGTTCCATAGTCTTTGCCTGAATACTAAGCTGTGCATGTGTAGAATGAGATACCACCAGTCTGATTTCAAGTAATTTTTAACCTCCTGATAAAAGTTATTTTAAAATGGCAAATTCTTTAAATTTATTCATCAGATGCTCCAGTTACAAAATAAAGTGTCATAAAAATATGAGGATACATTGAAAAACTAAGAAAAAATAATGAAAAGAGATGAAGCAAAAGGAAATTTACTGCCCAGGGAGTGTCAAAATGAGTAAGCACATTTACAAAAGTATACTTGACCATTTTGCTAAGTATAGAACTGATTAAATGCATGTAACTGCAAACTCAAGAAATGCCAGGTTTTATGAACCCAGAGCATAATGGTCCATAGCTAAGTTATTCTAATGCACTTTGAAACCAGTATTTCAGTACAGAATTGAGTTTTTGTCATGTTGTTTGCATTAGCAAATTTTCACAGTTAATACACTAAACTACCTTCTTTTTTTTTTTTCCCCTGTCAGTTATTGTCTTCTGTAGCAACTTCCACCTAGACTCTCTGGTTTTTTGTTTGTTTGTTTTGTTGTTGTTTTTGTTTTGTTTTGTTTTTCCTATTGCAGGGTTTAACTAAGACCAGACTCTGGGCTTTAGTCCCACCAGTTGTGGGTAGACTATGGCATGAGTCTTTCTGGTACCTAATGTGCCTGCATAAAATCCTGTGCATCCATGGTCTCAGGTTCCATATCTAGCTACTCAGTTTCCAACTGGAACCAGAGCACAATGCTGAGGCTCCACCCATTTCTCTAGGGCACTGACTCCTTATCAAGCTCCTGATTGCTTCCAGGGAGCTAAATCCTATGTCCTCTACCCCATGGATGAAACTCTGCTCCATGACTGGAACAAATCTTAATGGATTGATATTCCCCTATGATGATACCCTCAGTGGCACACTATAATCCTGAACTACTTTAAAAATACATCTGCCTGCATTACAAATCCCTTGGAAACCAGTCACAATCCAAAGCAAGTTCAACTTCGTTGAGAAGGAGAGATGGAACAAGAGAAGTCATGCATGTGTAAACAATAATGAATTATTCTATGACTCAGTGTACAATAAATGCAATATTCCAATGTTTGTATCAAAAAGCTTACTGTCCGACACTATCAAACTCTTGAGGAAAACATAGGCAGAACACTCTATGACATAAATCATAGCAAGATCCTTTTTGACTCATCTCCTAGAGAAATGGAAATAAAAACAAAAATAAACAAATGGGACCTAATGAAACTTAAAAGCTTTTGCACAGCAAAGGATACCATAAACAAGACCAAAAGACAACCCTCAGAATGGGGGAAAATATTTGCAAATGAAGCAAAGGACAAAGGCTTAATCTCCAAAATTTATAAGCATCTCATGCAGCTCAATAACAAAAAAACAAACAACCCAATCCAAAAAATGGGCAGAAGAACTAAATAGACATTTCTCCAAAGAAGATATACAGATTGCTAACAAACACATGAAAGAATGCTCAACATCATTAATCATTAGAGAAATGCAAATCAAAACTACAATGAGATATCATCTCACACCGGTCAGATTGGCCATCATCAAAAACTCTAGAAACAATAAATGCTGGCGAGGGTGTGGAGAAAAGGGAACCCTCTTGCACTGCTGGTGGGAATGTAAATTGATACAGACACTATGGAGAACAGTATGGAGGTTCCTTAAAAAACTACAAATAGAACTACCATATGACCCAGCAATCCCACTACTGGGCATATACCCTGAGAAAACCATAATTCAAAAAGAGTCATGTACCAAAATGTTCATTGCAGCGCTATTTACGATAGCCAGGACATGGAAGCAACCTAAGTGTCCATCAACAGATGGATGGATAAAGAAGATGTGGCACATACATACAATGGAATATTACTCAGCCATAAAAAGAAATGAAACTGAGTTATTTGTAATGAGGTAGATAGACATGGAGTCTGTCATACAGAGTGAAGTAAGTCAGAATAAAAACAAATACCATATGCTAACACATATATATGGACTCCAAGGGAAAAAAAAATGTCATGAAGAGATTAGTGGTAGGACAGGAATAAAACACAGACTTACTAGAGCATGGACTTGAGGATATGGGGAGGGGGAAGGGTAAGCTGTGACGAAGTGAGAGAGTGGCAGGGACATATATACACTACTAAATGTAAATTAGATAGCTAGTGGGAAGCTGCCGCATAGAAAAGGGAGATCACCTCTGTGCTTTGTGACCACCTAGAGGGGTGGGATAGGGAGGGTGGGAGAGAGGGTGACGCAACAGGGAAGAGATATGGGAACATGTCTAACTGATTCACTTTGTTATAAAGGAAAAACTAACACACTATTGTAAAACAGTTATACTCCAATAAAGATGTTAAAAAAAAAAAAACTAATAAAGGAATAAGCCCCCCCACACACACACACACACAAAAACTTACTGTCCAGATAGACAAAAATTCTAATATCTATCAACTTTCAAATTGACCACCATCTTTTATATAACAGAAGAACTCAGGGGCCTCTTTGGATTGGACATATAAAAAGTGACCTTGTCTGTAATCCACTGGTTTGCCTTATTATTTCTGATACATGAAACCACTATCTGGCAATGGTTTCTACCAGTAATCATAGACTACCACTGTGGGCAAGACAAAGAGATGTCCTCACAGGATAGTCTCAGCTCATCATAATCCTGACTTCAGAGATTCTCCCTGAGTTTCTAAAGCTGAGGAACAAGAGGTACACTTGCAGAGACATCTACACAGCCATTCCATGGTAGAAGTCCTAGGATCCTTGGGCACTAAGTGTGAGCAGAATACAGAACTCTACCACAGCTCAGTTTTTACAGAAAACTGTAGAATTTTTCAGAATTCCATCACACCCTCTGATGTCCAATTACATTCTTCTTTCACATGGAGCACCTACCTCCATCCCCATCTCTTCTTGAACAATTCAACTCTGTCATCTCAATAGGCCCACTCTTTCCAAACAAAGGCCTTTTTCAAATCTCACTTGAAAGTACTGGAAGCCCAAACCTTAAACAGGAAGGCCTCAGTCTTCTCTTTAAAACATTCTTTTCACTACTCAATGATGTAACAACAGTAGCAACAATAACAACCAAAATTGTATGAGGCCCCATGTTGCTATTGTAAGACGATGGTTAATTTTTGTTGAAATTTACTGTGTTCGTGGTATTCATCACTATCCGCAGTTCTGCTTTGTTAGATTATTTATTCATCTATTTATGTTGGAACCTTGGACTCCATTCTCCATTTTGTTCATGACTGTATCTTCAATACCAAGAAAGTTCCCCATATATAGGAAGTATTCAATACATATTTATTCTATTCCACTCTTTTGCACTTGCACTTGTTCTTTTTTTTTTTTTTAATGGTAAATATTCTGCTACTATTTATTAAATACTGCATGGTTTGCCCAAGCTAGGATGAAACCACATCATGAATCAATGAGCATTTTGCATTTTCTTTCATTATCTACTCAAAGTCATGCCTACTGTACTGCATCTCTAAACATTTTATTAAATCCAATTATACAGCTAACAGTCCCAAAATAAACTTAGATTGCATTGCAGTTTCACTTAACAGTATATAAAATGCTGTGTTGTGACAGGTATCAACTATCCATTAGATACTGAATCAATTTTTCTTAAGCACTACTACCTGCTTGCTTTTCTTGAAGCTAGATCATTCTGAAAAATCAAGACAGCAGAATTCAGCTATAGCAAACCTGCTGCCCTCTTAGGAAGGAAAAAACAGCTACAACCTGAAATCGTACCACACAAAACCAAAAATGAACATTACTCCATCAAAGGAAACTAAAGAGTAAGTCTGAACTTTAAGTGCTGCAGTCCTCAACATTTATATATAGTAATAACATTAACAACCTCAAATATTTAAGGCACTATGTGTGGGAACGGTTTACAATGCAGCTGAGATTATTAGAACAACATTTAAGAGCAAAGTCTAGGCAACATTTTGCCCATGCAAAGACACATGCAAATGTAAAGAACAATAGCTCAGTTTCTTAGGTAAGTGACCCAACATTTATACACTAAGACACAGATAATACAATTCACTTGTATGCTGTAATTCTGACATATGTGCATCTGTTGCTCTAAGTCTGTACACAGAATGGCTTCCCAAATATAGACGTGTCTTGCACTAGTTAGAAGGCAATTTTATAAAAAAAAATAGAGGGAGCAAAACTGGACTTCTGCTCCCATAAGTCACCTGCCTAGAGTTACTACATAAGAAGATAACATGACCAAAGACAAGTTATACCAAATGTGCAAAACACATTAAAAGTGAGGTTTTTTTTAAAGCTCAAAGTTGTTTAAATTGCACCCAAGTCTACATGATTCAAAAATAATTTTCTTGTGCCATGGCTAATATTTATTAAATACCATGTTTTATTTTTAATCAAATGTTTATATCATTGAGCTTCCTCAATATACTCTTGAATTTTCACATATATGGATACTGGCTGAGTTTGGTTGGACTCAGTGGAAATCCAGTATATGCAGGTGATGCTGCAGTGTAAGAATGTGGTGGGAAGATTGGTTTGTACTGAGTCTGATGAATGGTTGGGGATGGTAACAGATGGGGATTTATGCCCACTGGGACTTGGTGAACCATGCCACTGGGATGGGAGATATTATAAGTTGGATGCTGTAACATAGGTCTTGAGGTACACGGAGAGGCTAAGAGGTGGGCCACTGGGGCAGCACTGCTGAGGGCAGCTGGTGATGGGTATGAAAGTAGAGTAGGCTGTCCTCCGAGGTGCGTATTTCCAGCCAGATGGGCGTGCACAGCTGTGTGATTAGGACTTCCATGAGAAAGAGTGAATGGATTACTAGTAACACTAGTAGGGATATAAGCTTGCTGCCTTTGATGTCCAAAGTTTCCATTCCACTTTTTTTTTTTTTTTTTTAATTAGCGGTACGCGAGCCTCTCCCGCTGCGGAGCACAGGCTCCGGACACGCAGGCTCAGCGGCCATGGCTCACGGGCCCAGCCGCTCCACGGCATGTGGGATCTTCCCGGACCAGGGCACGAACCCGTGTCCCCTGCATCGGCAGGCGGACTCTCAACCACTGTGCCATCAGGGAAGCCCCCATTCCACTCTTGATGCCCAGATCCAAAGTGCTGAACCTGACTGAAGTTCAAATGCTGCTGCTGGAATGCTGATGTCAATTTTTGCTGACGATTACCTACCGTGGAAGGCTGGTTTAATCTTCCAGGAGCAGATTGTCCTTTTATTAATGGCTGGCATATAGAATCTGTGTTTGCCATATGCTCATCGGCATTTAATCCATTTTCTAGTCCCATTCGTGGCACCACAACAGTACAAACAGCTGGTTTGGTTTCTGTGTCAGCAGAGGTTACCAGTTCTGTATTTTGATGAGTATCTGCCACAAAACTGCTCTCTGCAAACGGACTGCCATATCCTGAAGAGTCTGATGTTGGAGAGCCATCCACAGTATCACAACTACTTTCCTGTTCTTCATCTGACATACTGTTCGGTCTCTTGCAAGGGGATGGGCTGGACCGCCCTGAGGAGCTGGTACTCAGAGTACTCTCAGGACTACTTAATGAACAAATCCGATCAATATTCAAAGTGCTCTGGCAAGCTTCACAATCCAGATTACCTTTACATTCTCTGAGCGAATGTCTCTGTGACGACTCTTCCTCATCAGTGTCACTGCTAATGGTGATCACACTCACCGCTGGACTCGGGGAGTCAGCGATGATGATGGTTTGCCGCTGTTTATCTGAAACTGATGAATGAGAGTCCTGCCTGATAGAAGTTTCACAACAATTTCTTGCCTCTCCTTCTGAGTTATGATTGTCCTGTGTTTCTATGCAACTTGCTTCCTCAACATCTTTCCCAGTTACTATCTTTGGAGAAATAAATGCTGATTGTGGGATATTGGTATTCTGCAATGAATTACTCCTGTTCTGGCACAGTTTATTTTTCTTGGTGGTGGCAGGTTGAGGCCACACAACATGTGCGATGCCCACACTAATTGGCTGAGGGGCTGATAAGGTGATCTGATTGGTTAGAAGAGGTTGTGGCATCACTGAGCTGTAACGATTGCTGTGTGAAATCATTTTCCCCCAGTCTCCAAGCCTTTGTGAACCAGCCATGCCCTCAGAAGCTAATGGAATAGCAGGAGCCATGGGTGTTATCTGTTGCCAGGCAGGTACCAGCATCTGCTGTGTTCTACCAGACCATGTCTGAGAAAGAACTCCTGGTCGGATCTGTAGTGGCTGCATGGCTGGGGCCTGTGTTACAAGGGGTACTGTATTATCTACCCTTATTGAATAACTAGTGGGTTTACCATGTGTTGCAGGAATACCTTGAATAGCTGGTGGACAGATAATCAGTGTCTGCTGAAAAGCATCACCACAACCAAAATGAGCAGTTCCAGCCTGCAGAGGAATCCCATGGTGCACAACTGAATGAGCAGATGTGGTTAATGCCTGACTTCTTAATGTGCCAATTTTAGTAAAATTTGCTGTCAGATTAGCAGTACTGCTTGGAGCAACTGGTCTCAAGAGTGAAGTTTTATTGTGATTATTTGTGTCACATGAATTCGGATGGGACTTACAAATATCCATAATATGAAAACAGGACTTTACATGGTTGTTATGCGGGAAATCTGGAAGATGTTTCATATTAACAAAAGCATGGTTCAAAGTCTCTGCTGGAGTAATTCTTCAGCAACATTTTTTTCAACAGACTAACAAATTCTCTTCTATCAGCTTTCTCAGCCAAAAGATCACTTCCTTCCAAATCCATCACTGTGTTCACATGCACTATATCATCCAGACTGTTGAATATGTACTTTCTGGCTTCTTTAGACTTCATTCCTGTCTCAGCCTCATGTTCTTCCAGTGTCTTTAATCTCCAACCAGAATGAGAGATATCTTTCTCTGCAAAAAAATCTTGTGGATTTTGTACCCACATTTAACAACTGTTCTCCTGGTAAACCTTGAGTCTGAGAAATGTATCGAATCTGGTCATACTCCAA
Organism: Kogia breviceps; assembly: GCF_026419965.1. Taxonomy (NCBI): domain Eukaryota; kingdom Metazoa; phylum Chordata; class Mammalia; order Artiodactyla; family Physeteridae; genus Kogia; species Kogia breviceps. The sequence continues at coordinate 49,128,692 of NC_081317.1, read as the reverse complement.
GGTTCCTGGGTAGAGAGGCCATCCAAGGAATAATTCTGCAATCACACATCCCAGTGACCACATGTCTATGGCTTCACAAAATGGCAACCCCAATATAATCTCTGGAGCTCTGTAGTACCGAGATTGCAGATATGTTGAACAAACAGTCTTTGATACGTGACTGGCAGACCCGAAGTCTATTACTTTAACCCTATATGGCTGTCGAACAGGATCCACCAACATAATATTCTCTGGTTTGAGGTCTGTGTGAATTAAACCAAGACTTTTCAATTTTTTCAGTGCAGTGGCCACTTGCTGAAGAATGGGTCGAATTACTTTTAGTGGCAGAGGATTGAACTTATTTTGTTTCAGAAAGTCATACAAGTTTTGTTCCAGCATCTCAAAGACTAAACAAGTATGGTTATGGTGCTGAAAGCATTCATAAGCTCGTACAAAGTTATATTCATCAGTGTTTTCAGTACTGAGCCTTGCTAGTATGCTCACTTCTATCTCAACTTGACGTGCATAAGAAGGGTGGTTCTTCAAAATTTTGATTGCTACAATTTCATTTGTCCCTCTTTTCCAGCATTTGACTACCTGGCCAAAAGTGCCTTGACCAAGAAAATCAAGGACTTCATAAGTAGTTTTCATGGAGCATAAGACTTCATGCTGTACTGATAGTCACCTTCCCCAGTGGTACAATTCTGTTTTGTTCCTGTGGTAGTTGTCACAACTGTCACTGGATTTCCCATGTTGGTTTGCAACATTGCAGGAAGTATGGACAACTCATCCACAATCTGCATTGCGCTATGATTATCCAACGCCTCACTCTTGCACTTCAATCCACATCGCTGGGGGCCTTCTAGGAAATTCAACCTGTGTCGCCACGCCCCAATCTGAGGTGCCTCCACTTGAGTTTGCTGCACCTGAGATGCTATAACCTTTGTAGCACCCGCAGTGCTTTTTAAAACAACAGCACTTGTCTGCAATGAAAGGTTGTGTCCTCGAGGTCTGTTAAATGGCATCTTTGTCTGAAAAGCACTACCCTTCGTGGGAGGATGAGAATTTCCAATGTTTCTACCATTCACATAGGTCCGTGGATAGTTTCTTTCCTGGAATACACAACTGCTTGGCTCTACTTTGAGTTTCTTCACACTACAAAAGGCACTTGACTGAGTTTGATAAATATACGGTGGGTAGACCAAGACTTGTGAGGCCATACCTTCCTAGAGGCCTGCGCTCTCCCCCTCTTCGGGCGGCCGCAGCCCTGAGCATGTCCGGGGTGGGTGCGGGGCCGTGTCGGGGACAGGGAGCCAGGCGCTTCAGCAGGCGGCACCACCCAGACCGGGCTCAGCCCCTCTCCGCGGCCGCTGCCATCTTGTCCTGGCGGCTGAGAGGAAATGGCGAAACACCCTCCCCCGACCGCTGCTGCTGCTGCTCTGGCTGCTGAGCGCCGGGCCCGTGTCCCTCATCTAACTTCCCGGGGATTTGGGATGGGGACGGCTTGGCTAGATCGAAGGGGTGGTGAGAGGTCAGGCGGCCGGCCTCCCCACTGCTGGGGCCTACGGGCGGCGCGCGGTGCGGGGCCCGTGGCAGTTGGGGCCCATTCCTGACGCCCCCGCCGAGAGAGGAGAAAGAAGACAACAGGGAGCGGCGGCGGCGGGGCCCGCGGCTCGGTCTCCTCAGGTCGCCGCGCTGCCAGCAGTCGTCACGGAGGCGGCTGCCGCCGGCCGCCCCACTCTCGGGCCTCTCCTCCGCGCCCGCCGGCCTCGGTCGCCGCCTCCGCAGCGCCACCGCTCGCCCGGCCGCTCTGCGCACCGGGCCCAGGCGACCCCGCTCGGCTCGGCCCGCGGCGCCTCTGTCCACTTGTTCTCTTTTGTAAAAAAAAAAAAAAATTAACAGAGCCTCAATTAAATAGAGTTGGGAGAGTAGAAGAGGGAGAACTCACAGCCTACGACGACAGCAGAGCCCAACAGGAAGGAGAGAGACACCTCTTCTTTCCCGGCAAGAACAAGCCAATGAAAAGCCATGAACTCTTTGTTTACTGTAGCCCTCCCAACTTCCTTTTCTTCTCTATGAAAGCATTCTTCTTTCCTTGACATGTGGAGACTTGCTTACGTCTCGCCATGATTGCAGCCTCCAAACTGTAGTTCTCTGCTGATCCCAAATAAAACCATCTTTCCTGGAAAAATATCTGGCAGTCTATTTATTTTAGGTCAACACTTTCTATTCCTCTTCCAATACTGTCCCTAAATATGTTTCCTACTCCTGTATTAATCAATGTACCAAAAATCTCATATTGAATGTAGTCCATAGAGTTTTCCTAGTAAATTCTACTAATTCTGTCTCCTTGATCCAGTCATTGATTGTTCAAATTGTATAGGTGTCACATATGGACAAACATAATTTTTCTGTGCCAAATTCATTATTCTGTCTCATAACTTGATTTTGGATAATACTTTGGTAAATATTACTCAATTTAAACAGTCAATAGATGAACATTATTATTATGTCTTTTCATTTTCTTTCCTATTATCCTAAGTTCTCACATTTGATTTTTCACCATTCATTCATTTGCATGGGAAGTCATCTTTGAGTTCTACCTACTGTAAAAATGTAGTCCCTTTTTTTTCCCATTAATGTTGCTTTTCCCATAAGACAGTAGAGGATTTTAAATAGGGCATTATATACAAGGAATATGTCATAGATATTAGGTGTTGACTTTTACTTAAAAGTTAAACATCAACCGATTAATGTATAGAAGGGATACACATCATGGGAATCAAAGACTTAGCCCATTGTAGTAACCCAATTCCATAACATAGCTTTAAAAAAAAGGAAAAAAAAATACTGTATTAGGAGCAACCTGGTTCTAGTCTTGGCTTTGCCACTTTTGGCAAAGTTTTAGGTTCTTTATAACCTGACTAGTTTGATGTAATTTTCAAACATTTTTAAACAGTGGAATCAATTTTCCAAAGAAATCTTTCAATATAATGCATTAGATTAAACAGGTAAAGTGAAGGTGTTCGGATTAAAACTGAAGAGGGAGATCTGGGGGCCTCCAAAGAAGTATGTCCACCTACTCTTCTTGCAAGGCCCTTCACTTAAAGCAGTCTTCAAAGCAACTCCATGGAACACAGTTTAAATGAAATGCTCTTTAAAGTTTCTTCTGTCTTTAATCTCTTATGATAAACTGCAATAGCTACACATATCACAAAGACTGAGCTTTTTGTTATTATTTTTATTACTGTTGTTATTTGTTTTTCTCTTAGGGTAGAGTACAATTATGATTCATTAGGGGAAGGGAAGTTATTCTTTTTTTCTCTAATCAATTATATGACTAGAAGAGATGTCAATTCATTGCCTGGAGTCCATGGGGACATTTTGACTGTCAGCTAGAATCCGTTACCTTTGAATTGCACTGGCATAAAATGGGCCCAGATTCCAGTGCTTTATTTTGTGTATGCAAATATTTTAGAGACAAATTCAAAGGCAGAATTAGCTCTGATCATTTCTCTTTCCTGGGGTTGGGAGGAAGAAGACAGAATAAGGGTGAATATTCATTCCTTTAAATTAGTGGCAACTGAAATAAAATGTAAGATCCCTTTGAAATGTAGAAAGTGTTCAATCTCTAGACCATCTGCAGCAAATTTACAGCAAACACTCCTGCATCCCTGGAAACAGTTTTATGCCACAAACTAGGAACTTCTCCAAAGTTACAATTATGTGATTCAAAACAGGTAATTTTCACCCCAATCTCAACTTTTCATTCCAGGTCTTAGTTAATGCTGTCTTGATGGTTGCTGTTTGATGAATCAGCTTTCCTGTTAACTAGAGGTGCAGGGCTATCATCTAATGAAAACAGTCTGTATTTTATGACTCCCTAGGCTGCAGTTCTGCATATTAAAATGGAATTTCAATCTCACTGTTAGAAATAAAATCAAAAATAGCATCTGTGGTTTGAACAGAACTGAGAAAAATGCTGCTCATTTAATTTTAACAATATTTTTCATGCTAGACAGTATAAAGAAGCAGCCCTGGATATAATTTTAGAATGCCTATAAATTAGAAATAAATTGGTAGAAATCAACACAATAGTTCAATGCATGGGTTAGTTCATTATATCTACAAATTTAAATGCTAAAAGTTTTTTGCTCTCATTAGAAGTTTGCAAAAATGTTCACAAATTAAGGTTTCCGACTATTCTTCAAATTGCACTGGTAGCAGGTCACTTTCCACTCCTCCTGTTGCAAGTATTGAGGCTCTCTGATCACTGTCCGAAAGTTTCTCATCTGTCTAGGAATAAGTGTACATTCAATCAGGAAGAGGAATTCAAGAAGAAGATGAAAGAGAAATGAATTAATTGTTATAAAGACCAATAAGCAATGTCAGCAAAGTTACAAGGCAGTGTTTGCAGGTAGAAAGGACTCTTTTCTCTTTGGCAAGCTGAAGGGGTGTAGGACTGAGTGTTTAAGTGTCTTCTAAAAAAAAAAAAAAAAAACACCTTGAATATAGGAATTATTAATATCATTTTTTACAGATGAGGAAATCTAGGCTCAGAATTTCTAAGTTAGTTTACTTATCAATTGTCAACCTATGACCTTTTCACTTTCAATGCCCAGGATCTTTGGGCATGAGCAGCCCATCCTAAAATATTCTGCCATAATTAATTTAACATCTCTACATATAATAAGGAAAATGAGAAAAGTTTTCCTAACATGTTATGAACAAAGAAAATATAACTAAACATTTAAGGAATTTTCATAGCTTTATCAATATTCCATATAAACTTGATTCACCTTGTTAAACACAGTCAATGCAGTAATTTCCTGGAGTACTTACAAAAATGTTTAGGCAACAATTTAAACTCTAACATGAGTCCAGCTCATTGTAGAGTGATATAATAATTGCTATATGCTTAGGCTCAAGTTGAAAGAAATGAGTATGTGGGTAATACAAAATCATCTAATGTTAAAGAATATGGGTCAGTTTTAAATTAATTAATTAATTCTGGCTGTGTTGGGTCTGTTGCTGCGCACGGGCTTTCTCTAGTACGGGCTTCTCATTGTGGTGGCTTCTCTTGTTGCGGAGCAAGGGCTCTAGGTGTGCAGGCTTCAGTAGTTGTGGCATGCAGGCTCTAGAGCACAGGCTCAGTAGTTGTGGTACACGGGTTTTGTCACTCGGTGGCATGTGGGATTTTCCCAGATGAGGGCTCAAACCCGTGTTCCCTGCATCGGCAGGCGGATTCTTAACCACTGCGCCACCAGGGAAGTCCTATGGGTCAGCTTTTAAGTGCAGAAGAAAGAGATTCATTGGAGTATGTGCCTTTGTAGGATTCAAGCTGGGTCTTAAAGCAAGAATAAGATTTATATAGGTGAGTGTGGGAATGGGGTTAGATTTTACATAACAAGGTGATATTGAGATGATGAACATGGTACAATTCCATAATTTCTAATCTTCAACTCTGAAATCTAAAAAGTTCTGAAAACAGAAAGTTTTTATAACTCACTTATTGGTAAAATAGGACCTAAACTGATGGAAGGGTTTTAACAGTCTTTATGTATTCCACTTGGTGCAAATCTTTATATATTTTGCTGCAGAAATATTAATGTTTTGTTGTTTTTGTTTAAAGATGCTGCCTCAGATCCAACGGGGGTTGTTATATAATATACCAATATGCCTCCATTAGTATCTTTGTTAGATCTAAAATTTTCTAATTCTTTTATACATCTGACACCTATTTTCTGGGTAAGGAATTATAAACATTTACTTGTATTGGGAGGAAGAGAAGGAAAGAGGACTAAGACATTGAGGAGCCAGAGGGGATGGTGTACAATGAAGGAGATGACACAGAACCTTAAAGATAGGCCAGTGGTAAGAACTGATACAGTAGGCACTAGTTAGGTGTTACTGATTCTTCACGATGAGTGTAACATGGGAACATGGTAAAGTCATGGATAAGCTATTTAACTTCCCAATTCCTTAGTTTCCTTATCAATGAAACAAAGATAATAATAGTACCTACATTATTAGGCTGTTGTGAACATCAGTTGTTCTAATACACGTATACCACTTAGAAGAGTTTCTGACATATATTAAGAGCCTGATAAATAGTACCTTTGACTAACATTACCATTCTAGAACTAGTGACACTAAGTAAGATAATTAAGGATAGAAACAAATCACAAGGTTGACCCTAAAGTTTATTTTCTGGAAGACTGGGGAAAGATGGCCTTATTATACAAGAAAGAAATATAAACACTTTTATGGATTCATTTGTTCACCTCAGAGCTTGAGGGTAGGTGCTCTGATTTTTAAAAAGGTACAGAAAAGCATCATGGAAATTACTGCCTATTAAATCAAATGCAGGGGAAATAATAAAGCATATATTACTAGAATCGTACAAATCTCTAGCAGATGTTGGATTCATGATATCCACTTGGATATCAAATAGTCCAGTTTAACTAGAGAGAAAGTTTGCAGCATTGTTTTGTCTTTTTTTTCATAAAATGATAAAATATTTGGATGACAAAAATACAGTCCCTTAATTCTATAATTCAAATACGGTCAATTTTTTTGGTCATAACCTACAAGGCAGAGGAATATATATATATATATATATATATATATATCCTGGATCATCATAGAGTGAAGTGCTCCGGGAAGAGTAGGCAATAGTCCACGAATAGAGAACAGAGAATTGTCCTAGTGGAAAGTTGAAAGCATACTTTATTTTAGAGACCCTGCATTCAACTTTAGAATTCATCCTCTTTAAAACACCCATGACAGGTAAAGTCCATAATCACTAGGTGAGCTAAATTTATTTCTCCACTTGGATGTGTCATACTTAAAATATTTATTATTCTAGCCCAGAATATAATCAAACATTTTCTTGAATATTCCCAATAAATATTTTGATTAACCAAAAAGATAATCTAGTGAGAAATATTTCGCATTATATAGGCACTTACTAGAAAAAATATTCTAATAATGAAAGTCTGTATCATGAATTCTGTCTTCATCCTGCCACTAAAATAATTCTCTGACCATGCTTAATTAAGCACCTAACAATCATGGAGCTATTTCTTACACATACAAATATAAAAGACATAGTTCCTGTGTTCTTTGAGGTCACAGCCCAGTGTCCCAAGACTAGATTCCACTGAGCATCATAACTCACCAGTCTAGAATAGATTTCTGACCTGATTGATGGCTTTAATTCGCTTAACAATAATGCTGGATTTTCCCTGTTATTAGTGTGTTCAAGTGCCTGGGCTATAAAGTTGTCAGATTGTAGTTCAGATTTTTAGCCTGTCACTAAGTTTTTGACCTTGGACAACTTAAATTTTCTGTTGCCTCATTTTTCTTATTTATAAATAGACATTATAATATCTTTCCTATAGTCCGACTGTGATGACTAAGCATGTGTAGAGTCCAGTGTAGTGTCAAGAATGTACTCAAATGTGAATTCTCATTCTGATATCAATGTCTCACCTTGGTTTTCTCCATCTCTTCAGTTCCTTCCTGTGGCTTCTTGGTTCCTGATGTCAGCACAGTCTTTTAACTACCCTGATTGCTTTACCCGTTAACCATCAAAGTAAAAACTCTTGTTGACTGGATCCTTACTGATTTTTCTACACTAACACTCATATCAAAGGGGATCAACAGAGTTGAACATGTGCCTAAAATATAGTAATAGCAAATTTTTTAACTGCTTATTTTGCATTCAGGTGCTATGCTAAATACTTTTACACATATTTTCTCATTTTATCCTTATAATTAAAGAGGCAGATACTGTATTTTTTTCCTATTTTGTAGATAAATAAGACTCAAAGAGATTAATAAATTACCTAAGGTTACAGGCCTAATAATTGATAGCACCTGATTTTAAACCAGATACTCCTGACTCCAGACCTTTGCTCTGCCCGAGATATGGTATAACTATGACAGTCCTCAAAGGGCCCACGTGTTTCAGAGGTCTTGTCACAAATTTTAAAAATACATCATATTTGTTTCCTATTGCTGCTATAACAATTTACCACAAATTTAGTAGGTTAAACAACACAAAAATTAATTTTCTTATAGTTTTGGACGTCAGAAGTCCAAAATTATTTCTACTGATTGAGCTAATGTCAAAGTATTATCAGGGTTAGATTTTTTGTTTTTTGGGGTTTTTTTTGCAGTACGCGGGCATGTCACTGTTGTGGCTTCTCCCATTGCGGAGCACCGGGCCCAGCCGCTGCGCGGCATGTGGGATCTTCCCGGACCGGGGCATGAACCCGTGTCCCCTGCATCGGCAGGCGGACTCTCAACCACTGCGCCACCAGGGAAGCTCTTGTCTTGTTTTTGTTCCTTCATTTGTTTGAAGCCCTGAGGGAAAAAAAATCAGCTTCTTTGCTTTTTTCAGCTCTAAGGGCTGCCTGTATTTCTTGGCTTTTCGCCTCCTCGTCCATCTTCAAACTGCATTACTCCAGCTTTTGCTTTTGTCATCACTGTGCCTTCTCCTCGATTCAGACTCCTCCTGTATCCCTCTTATACAGACAGTTGTGATTACAATGAGCTCACTGGGATAATCTAGGTTAATCTCCCCATCTCAAACTCCTTCATTTAATCACATCTGCAAAGTTCCTTTTTCTATATAAGGTGACACTTACTGGTTCCGAGGATTAGAGTTTGAGTATATTTGGAGGGCCATTATTTGGCCTGTCACATACAGCTTCACTTATATTAACTCCCTACAATTACATGAACAGGAAATTTACTTGGAGAAATTCATAATGGGATTAAATATGGCCTTTGAAATCACTGTTATGGTCTTTGAACCATGATAGGAATATTGTGACTTGCTTTTATCTACCAAATGGGAAAAAATATCTTCCGAAGTACTGAGTGACAGAAAAGCACTAAATTAATAAAGCAGGATTGTTTAATGCATAGCATTTTTCTGTACATAAAACAACAGATTTCCCTCCAACAAATACTTGTTAGTGGAACAGATGTATTAAAAAAAAAAAAACGCATTTTCACGTAACAAAGTTATCTATTACTTAGACTGCTTCTGTGATCACTTTCTTCTTTTCTCTATTCAAATACAGTGCATTATTTTCATGTTCAGCTGTATTAGCCACAGTTCCCAATGTACTTGTTTATCTGATGCAGGGCTAATGTGGTATCAAGAAATTTTATGGAATTAGAATTTCTAGTTATTGAACAAGAGTTATAGCAACACCATCAAACTCTTTATATTGGATATGTTACAAAAAGAAGAAAAAAATTAAAAACTAATATAAACTAGGGGTGAATATTCTGATAATGACCTTCTTACATGGCATTTCATATTGTGCAGCTTATGAACCTGGCCAACATGTCAGAAAACTGTATCTTTAATGGGTCTTTATAACCATCTTTCCAACCTCTGAAAGATATTAGCTAATAAAGGAGAATATGTCTTGCATTATTTAGGACCTGAATAATTAGGAAGTCGGTCTACAGAAAGAGCTGATATGCGTTATTATTGTAAAAATCTAGGATACCATATCAACTACATCTTTGCTATCTGAAAGACAGACATTGAGGTGGTAGTCAGACATATGCTGCAATCCCTTCTCAGATCTGAATTGTTCATTTTCATTTTAAAGCAAACTTGTTTTTCTTTCATTTGAATTTAAATAATGATCTCTACCAACTGGTTGAGAAACATTAATGTCTTCAGCTTCCTTTGGAATAAAAGAAACTAGTTTACTTACCACAGACCGCATCTAATTCATAGTCTCTTATCTAGTCAATAGCAGCATTTGCTATTACATGCTCTGAAATGGAAAACTGCTGAACAAGGGAAAAAATAAATTAAAAGGAAATTAAATAGTCTCTGACAGATGGACCAATTAGTTACAATCTTCAATGAGGTAAAAATGTGATCTGTGGTGGTTCAGGATTTTCTGTTTACTGTCTGTGAGTGTGTATGCACTCACATGCATGTCTACAGAAATTCAGGAAACTATCAGGCCTCCCGAGGATATCAGCATTAAATGGACAACAAGCTGAGAGTGTAGCAAAAGGTCTTTCAAATGTACATAGATGACACCATAACCCCATGATTAGGTGGAAACAGGAAGAGGTGTATCTACACTTGGATTATAAGGACAAGTTTTCAGTGATTTTTTAGATTCCAGTTCAATGCACCTCAAGAATTTGGTTCCTATTATGTGAAAAACTCCTGGCTGAGTCCTGGGATACATTCTAAATTATACAAGATATAGCCTTTGCACATAACTTGTATACAATCTAATAGTCATGTTATGAAATTTAGGAAATGTTGGGGGAGACTTTAAAATGGCAATAGGTCAGAAACATTTTTTAAAAAATAAGTGGTATCAAAATGGAGAAACTGTTGTGATAATTAGAAGATATTAAAAGATATAAAAATAAAAATGTGTGGAATTTGTTTCAATTCTACTTTGAACAAACCAACTATAAGAAGATATTTTTGAGACAATCTAAAACAAGTAAATACAAACTCAGTGTTAAAAGACATTGAAAAGAAAAATTATGTGATTTATTTTTTTAAAGGAATATTATTAACTTGAATTGGCAGAACTAGTGTGAATTTCCTATTAAAATGAACAACCATCTAAGTCAAAGTATTAGATAATGTTACAAATATCAACATGCATTTTGTTGTCAATAAAAACAGAGTACATCTACACCCCTTCCCTACAAAAATGTGCTCTGATCCCTTTGGCTTTAGATTATTTGGCCTTTCCTTTGCATATGCTATGTTGGAGAGGTGACATAATGTGCTGGTGGAGCGTGTGGGCTTTGGAGTCAGAGGGCAATAGTTTCCAGTGCTGACTTCCTCACTTATCAGATGGCTAACTTGGACCAAGTTACTTAAGAAACCTCTAGATGTCTCGTTCTCATCATCTGTGAAATTAGTTTATCCCTTGTGGGATTGTGGAGAGGATTTAATCAGAGGGTGTCACACAAGGCAAACAGCTTAGAAAAAACAAATTAGAAGGAACATCTCAACAGAACTATCTCTGAATTTTGAGCAAATGTTAAAGTAGCACTGATTTCTCATTGTATGTACTTTCAACTCTCTGTCATGTGATGTATGGAGAAGGCTGAAGTTAGGAAGAATATACTGTGGGAAAATACCTAGGTCAGACTATACATTTTGAAAGCCAGAAACATCTAAAGTCTCACTCCTCAGGGTTCTCAGCATCAAGACATCAAAAAAGTGTACTCCGCTTCTATAAGTTGAACTGATGTCTTTCAAATTATCTCAGTGACTCAAAGGGTCCTGCCTATGAAAAAAGGTGATTTTTAATACTGTGAACAGGGAAAGAATATAAATATCATCAGAAAGATGCATACTAGAGGCTTACAGAGATTCAAAAGAACAAGAAATAATTTCCAGCTTGGGAGAACAGTGAAGGCTTCATGGAAGAAGTAGCCTTTGAAACAAGCTTCTAGAACGCTTGAAGATAAAAGGGGCTATGCCAGATGTAGGGAGAAGTAGAAACAAAGGTATACAGAACCATTGGGAATGAGAATTATCTTCTGTTATCTCCATAAATATTGGGGTCATGACAAAATGGGGATCATGACAAAAATCACTGAAAGATCTATTCTTTTAAAATTCTTTTTAAATTCGATTTTGAAATCTTATGTTTGTTTTTAAATTATATTTTAGACATAATTGATGTACAATAAATTACACATTTTAAATTGTGCAGTTTAGTAAGTTTGACATAGGTATACAACTGTGAAATGCACATCACACGCAAGAGAGTAAATATATCCATCACTCCTAAAAGTTTCTTCATGACCCTTTGTAATCTCTACCCCTTGACACTCACACCCCTCCAAGCCCAAGAAACTACGGATCTGTTTTCTGACACTATCAATTAGTTTTCAGTTTCTAGAAATTTATAAGAATGGAATTATACAGTATGTACTCCTTTATGTCTGGTTCTTCCACTCAGCATAATTATTTTGAGATTCATCCATGCTGTTGTATATATCAAGAGTTCAGTTCTTTTTACTGTTGAGTAGTATTCCATTATATGAATACACCACAATTTGTTTATCCATCTGTCTGCTGATATACATTCATATTGTTTCCATTTTTGACTATTTCAAATAAATTTGCTACAAACACTTATGTACAAATTTTTCTCTGGACATATACTTTATTTTCCTTTGGGTAAATACTTAGTAGTGGAATGGCTGGATCATATGGTAAGTGTGTGATTAACTTTTTTTAAAACCGTCATTTTTTTCCCCAAAACTGATTGTATCCTTTGATATTCCTACCAACAGTGTATGGGAATTTTAATTGTTTCGAATTCTCACCAACATTTGTTATTGTCAATCTTTTAAATTTTAACCATTCTAAAAAATGTGTAGTGATGTTGCATTGTGCTTTTAATTTGAATTTTCTAATAACTTATGATGTAGAACATCTTTCATGTGCTTATTTTCCAAAGGTATACATTCTTTGGGGAAATGTCTGTTCAAATATTTTGCTAAATTTTAACAAGTATTCGGTTATTAATGAATTGTTAAATGTTCAAGATTTATATACTGAAAACAAAACAACTTTTGTTAGATTTATCCTATTTCATATTGGTTTTGTAAGTGGTATTGTTACTATAAGTGTATTTCTTAGGTTCAAGAAGTTAAGTAGAGACAAGAAAGACATAAAAAGACACATATATCTTCTGGAGATATACACTACAATGTTTGTTGTAAAAAACACCTTGGGAGGGATTAATGAGATTAAACATTGCAAAGAAATGAACTCCGCATGGTAACGAAATGGCAACTACATAGGTAAATATATAAGATTTAAAACTTATTATTTAAATCTCTCTAAAAGATAATTGATTGTCTAAACAAAAATTTTACTCTTTTTGGTGCTGAATATTTTGTATTCTTTCCTATAAATCTGCTTGAGCTTTTTTCTGGAACTCAATTAAATTACTTGGAAACAATTTGATCCTTTGGGTCTTGCTTTTAAAATTTGTTAAGCATCACCAAAAGTAATTACTCCTCACTGCTAGGGCAAGACCCCTCTGAGTGTTCTACCAATGCCCAATGAAGAATGAGATTTTGCAGTTTGAGTCTTAGGAACTGGCACCACATTTGGCATCGTATTCTCTCTGGACAATGTTTCCCCTAGTTATTTTGGATGGATCTTTCCCTGGGCCTCATATAGTTTCTTCACATCCATGAACTAATAGTATTCTGCGAATACTTGATAGTGACCGTCTGAAAATCTATAGGTTCTCTATTTTGTGCAGCTTTCATTTCCCTAGACTTCTGTCTTCCAAACCCCAGTCACCTTGGTATTCCTTGGCTCTCAGCTCCACCTCCTCAATTCAGGGAGAACTTTGAGCTTCACCAGGGTTCCCCCTCCCTATGCGGCTGCGTGAAAACTCTCTCTAGGCACTAAGCTGGGGCAATCACTGAACTCATGTCACAGGTTTTACATATTGCAGGGATCCCTGCTTTTCACTGCCTAATGTCCAGTTTCTTGAAAATCATTGTTTCTCATATTTTGTCTGTTTGGTTTCAGGAGGGAGAGTATATCCAGTCCCTGTTACTCCATCTTGGTCTGAAGTGCAAGTGTGGAACTTTAATAGAAGTTATTAAATAGTTATTAAATATTCTATTATCCTTTAATAGAAGGATCTTACACTTAACTGAATTCTACTGAAATATCTATTCATATCAGGGAGGACAATTCCAGACTTCTTTTGCCAGCTAGGTATTGCTAACAGATTTCTTTTCTTATAATGTGGAGCCAGACGTTTGAAAGTGCCAGAAACACTGGGGTAACTTGAAAGGCAATGGCTTCCACATTCTTCAGCCTAGAAAAATGGAATACCAGCAATATGAGCTGGGCCTTTATACTGTATGTTAATCTGATTCAAGTATTACATTGGAAAAAAATAATTGTATAAACCTACTTAATCCTGACTGGCTAAGGTATATTTTCTACATTAAAAAGACATATCCTCAGTTCCTGAGAATGTCAAAATATGGTATATATTTTTAAAATTCCCTTCTGTTGCTTTTGCCCAAAGAGCTTCTTCCTTCATTGTGTCCATTAGTCCACTGTGAAGCACCTGAAACACATTTACCTATTCTGTACTGTAGGCGTTTTACAGCTATACTTCCTCTCCCCCAAAATATGGGCCTTGAAACGCATCCTTTCTATCTACTTAGGGCTTAATGTATTTGAAGCCAGTCAAATCTGGGACCTTGAGTGCATCTCTCTGAAATTCATTTGGTTCATTAGTCAGACAGGATAATAATCACCCCTGCTTGTTTTGAAACTGGGTAAAGTAAATTTCATTTGTTATACACAGGTTCGATAATTCTAGCTGAGATTCTCAACATTATTTTCATTTTTTATATTAGTATTATAAGTATCAAAAACTACTCACTTTCATGCTAAACACTTTTTAACATTGTTCTTACTGATGAATTCTAAAAATGATCAGAAAGGCCAACTGAATTGCCATCTTCCATGTTCAAGTAATTATCTACAGGAACAAAGTTCTGTTAGTCACTGTGTTAACATTCTGTCACTGACTTGCTGAGAGGTGTGACAGTAGCCGTCTGACTGCTCCTCCATTGCCTCTGTTTCTCTTTTTTCCTCTGCCTTTCCCTCTTCCTCTTTCTTTCCACGCCGCACAGTAAATTTTAATTTGTTCTTCATTTGGACAGGGAAAATAAAGTAATAGTGTCTCAATATCTAATACTCCTCAACTGGTACTCTAAATAAGCAAAAAATACATAAATTTTCTAAATATTAATTATAAATTCATTCCTGAAGAAGTCATCCCAAATACCTCGCTTTATGGCAAGAACCCACAATATTCCATGATTTGTTAGCTAGTATTTTTTTTCTCTACTGGGAAATGAATGCAAAGGGCAAAACCAATAGTCTGTCCTTTATCAAATCAAAACCATTCTATATTTTTTCCAAATTTGAGGAAACATGGTAGTAATTCAGACATATTCTCCTTCCTAACCAAGAACACCACACTGCTTCTCCTGAAATCACAACTAGGACAGTTTCCTGTGAAAACTTTCACAAATTTTCTATATCTGTGTGAGCTATATTCATCAGGTTTTTATTTTCATTTTTTGGTTTGGGGGTTTTTTGTTTGTTTTTTACACAAGTGGGAGAAAATATATGTATTGTTCTATTACGTGCTCTTTTTCACTTACTAATATGTCTTGGAGATCAAATGTGTATTTATTACAGCATGTTCCTTAATTTCACTTTAGTTTTCCCCCCAGGAACATTTTGTATCCTGCTATATCCTTTGATGACTTCATCAACATTCAGAGAAACTGTTTTGCTACCACCTCTCACTAACTACTTACTGTGTATGGCAAGAGGGGTCCCCTGTGCCAAAGAAGAAAGAAAACTGGAAGGATGTCGTATTAGAGTTTTTGAGAGAATCAGTTCCAATAGGGTATATATAGAGAGATATATAAGGAGAAAGATTTATTATAGGAATTGGCTCATGAGATTATGGAGGCTGAGAAGTCCCACGTTCTGCCATCTGCAAGTTGGACAACTAGCAAAGCTGGTGGTGTAATTCCATCCAAGTAAAAAGGCTGAAAACCAGGAGGCCCACAATTGTAAGTTGCATAGTATGAAGGAGCTCAGATGTCTGATAGCCAAGGGCTTTCAACTGATTGGATGATGCCCACCTACATTGGTGTGGGTGAATTATCTTTACTCAGTCTACCAATTCAAACACTAGAAATCTCTTCTAGAAATACCTTTGCAGACACACCCAGGAATGATGTTTTACCAGCTATCTGGACATCCCTTAGCCCAGTCAAACTGACACATAAAATTAACCATCACAGATGCAATAATAAAACTCCATTTCCACGGTCCTTTATCTGAATCATTCAGTTTAAGGTCATTTTAACCGTTCCATTTATTTTATTCTGTTGCTCAGAAACCTTAATTTGTTCTCAAATACTTATTGAGTCATATACAATTATCTTAATGCTTAAGGCTTTGCAATATCTGCCAGTCTCTACGTCCCAGTATTCCTCGACACATACCCCATGCTCTGTTCAAAGGGATCTCACTCCTTATGGAGATGCACACATTCCTACCTTCCTGCCTCAGCTTCAGACTTTTACTCTGCCTGGAATGCTCTCTCCTCTCCTGTGGTCAAAAAGCCAAAAGTCTTTTTTGTTTGTTTGTTTTCATAAAACAGAGTATGACATCAGTTTTATCTGAAATTCCATAATATGTTTTTATGCTTTTAAGATATTTGTGCTCTCCCTCTAATTAGACTTATTTGCATGCTAACCATCTCTTCTAGGATGATTATTAATTACTTTAGAGGAATGCTAACTTTTTTTCTTCTGTGTATGCCAGGCGGTGCTCAGCACGATATCTTAAGTAAAGTAAATGCTCAATAAATATTTGCCGATTTGTGTTGAATTAAACTTGGTACATTTCTAACCCTGTGTGATTTATAATGAAATTCACTGGGAAATATTTCAACTAGATTTGCTAGAATCTATCTATTCCATTAAGTGAAAGGTGACTGTGCAGTAACTAAGTAGGTACTCACTTTTTTCCCCCTATAGAGTAAAAAAGTTTAAGTTTCATTTTGATAAAGATCAAAAAACAAAGCAAAGGGAACTTCCCTGGTGGCGCTGTGGTTGGGACACCGCGCTCCCAACGCAGGGGGCCCAGGTTCGATCCCTGGTCAGGGTGCTAGATCCCACATGCATGCTGCAACTAGGAGTTCACATACCACAACTAAGGAACTGGCGAGCAGCAATTAAGGAGCCCACTTGCTGCAACTAAGGAGCCCATGTGCCACAACTAAGGAGTCTGCCTGCTGCATCTAAGACCCACCTCAACCAAATAAATATTAAAAACAAACAAACAAAAAACAACAAAGCAAAATGTCAGCAGTAATAGTTCCCATTACCATGAATGAAATTATTTGGCTTTTAATAAGGAACAGACTAAAATGTGATGGCAAAAAAGTGATAATGAACAGCAATTATTTTTCCCTAGATCTGGCCAGTGAGAAAAAAGAAAAGATTATATGCTGGTCATGTTGTCAGAAATGAGGAGAATAATTAATCAGGTAAATCACAAGAAATAAAAACAAATTTTATTGTGAAAAAGTATGTGTCATATTTCCCACCTAGCTAGAGAACACAGGCTTTTTGGGGGGTTGATTTCTAAGCTTTCCAGAGTACATGATTTTCTTGCATCCAAAATGAAGAAGACATGTGAGTTCTTACTTAATACATTGTCTGATTTTATCAAATTAATTTAACAAAATTTTGTCATTCACTCAGAACTTTGCATGCATCTATAGTGAGCTATGTTTAGGAAAAAACGGGGATTTTGCTACCAGTGATTGGAGAAATGGCATCAAGGCTGGAAAAGCCCATGAAAATGACTTGCACATGGCATTCATTTTTCACTTCATCAGCACTATAACCCTTTCCATATATATCCAATGCAAATGTACCATATATTACATTTGTATAGTATGTGTTAAATTAGTGTTTTGACCTTACCTAGGAGGCAGTAGTCAGAATATTCAACTTTTTCATAGAGGGGAAAAAAATATTATGACTTCTAAATGAATACATAGAAAATAAAATATTTTGAATTATCAAAGAACTTTTAGAATCCAAACTATTTACAAATGGAAATTGACTGTATGCTGATCTAGTAGTAGCTTAAGAGGGGAAAAAAGGAGCAAAATCTTATATCCGTACTTTATCAGTAGACAAATCAATTTGAGAAAAAAAGACATTAAGCTAGAGAAATGGAAAGAAGGCAATACTAAGTTTAGAAAATGAATGTATTCTAGGAGATTCTGTTCATTTGCTAAATTCAGATTCCAAAATTGTTTTTATTTTTGTTGTTTGTGTTATAGCAACAAATAAAAAAGAGAAATATGACTATTTATAAAACTGGTTATGTTCATAGGATTTCTGTTTAAATAATAAGTACCATAATTCTGAAAAATTTTCTCGGTAGTGATTTCACAGCACATTTCATATAGTTTTTTCTTCTAACAACCTCTACAACAAACAGTTTCAGTAAAAAAAAATAAAATAGTTAACAACTATTGAGCGTTTATTACAAGCCACATCTAGTGTTAAACAGTATACACTTACTATCTCACTTAATTTTCCTAAGAGGTATTGTTACTAAAAATCCACTTTACAGACAAGGAAACTGAGACTTAGATCAAGCAATTTTCTCAACATCACACATTTACTAAGATAAGCAGCCAGAATTCAAAACTAAGACTAGCAGACTGGAAGATGCATTTAACCAGATGTCTCCTCTAAGTATCCTATGGAGGAACAAAATAAGTTGGTCTAATAATAGGCAACATTTATTGAGCATTTACCATTATGCTAGACAATCTTCATTTCACTTTACATATGATAGCCCATTTAGGTGTGATAACAATCTATGAATGAGTAGCATTACCATCCCAACTAAAAAGAAGACTGTAACACAGCACAGAGTTTTTAAGTCTCTTACTTGCTAAAGATCACATAGCCGATAAGTGTAGCACTAGGGTTCAAATCCTGGACTGCAGAGTTCTCATATAATATTATTTTTTATATCCAAGCTTTGGACACTAGTGGGCAGCAAGAAGCTTCAGGACATTCTTTGTCAAGAACTTACAGATTAATCATAATACTGAGATTTGGTTGAAATGAAGAGATCCAGAGTGACTAAAAACACGTTAAAGGCTTTTGCAGTTATCCAAGCATGAGGGTATGAATAACTATTTTCATCATAGTGGAAATTGAAAAAAAAAAGTAATATATTGAAATTACAAATTAAAGAACAATCATAATTCATGAACAGGGTTTGAGAAGAGAGTGAAGATGACCACAAGGTTCTGAATCATGCTGTTGGCATTGGTATCTGGTAAGAGGAAAGTTTTTGAGAAAGTAAATGAATTGGTAATTAATATCTATGTTAATTAACTATTATTTTGTTGCTCTATCATCACTTGAGTGGTCAGTAAGCTTGTTGCAATATTTATTGTCCATATAAAGAACAGAGGAAGGTATTAGAGCGGAATGAGTGTTAGAAGCTGGTTTTTGTTCCATATCCTGCAATTCAGTAAACATAACATTAGTTACATCACTGAATATTCCTGAACATCAGTCCTTTCAGCTCTGTAATAAGCTATCTGCACTTACATAAGGGATATAGAGGTCAAAACAATTCATATATATGGGGTATTGCTTTGTAACATACAGAGAAAAAAATAGAATTTTTATCATTATTTCCATGCCTAAGTCCCTACTCTTAGATTGTACACACTCTTATTTTACTTTCTCTAAATAATATTCTTGATGGTGGCATGGGTTCATATCTCAGCTTTACCACTTAACCTCATGTATTGTGATCTTGAATAAATTGCTCAAGCTCTGTGCCCACTGTATAAAATGGAATACACAGCAGTACTTAACTCAAAAGATTGTACTGAGCATTCATGATACAATCAGTGCATGTAAAGTGCTTATAATAGAGCCTGAAATACATACTAGGTCAATAACAGTCATTATTATTATTA
The DNA here is from genome assembly GCF_026419965.1 of Kogia breviceps. Classification (NCBI taxonomy): domain Eukaryota; kingdom Metazoa; phylum Chordata; class Mammalia; order Artiodactyla; family Physeteridae; genus Kogia; species Kogia breviceps. Next base: position 49,109,082 of record NC_081317.1, on the reverse strand, counting down.
ATACTGGCATAATTATTAGCTCTTTTTATTCAGCCATTTAATGCTACTATTATGGGCTATCATGGTCATGTGGATTTCTCTAACTTAATAGGTACATAAATAAATACAGCAATTTTCACAGGTATAATATTTAAAGACATTCACAATGATTTCCTAAATGCAACACTTCATCACATAATTAATATTTGTGTGGTTTCTAATTGTGCAAATTGGAAAAATTTGATGCAATGCCTTAAACATGTATCCAAAATGTGCTGTACTTTTTTGTTGAACAACAATAATTATTTGTTATCCAGTTGTTTATATCTTACTATATAATCAATGAAGAGTAGTTCTGGTATGTCACAGTTTGATTTAAAGGCACCATGACCTTCTGTATCTTCTCTTTATTTTCAATGAGTGTGTTGAATAATCCAACAGGGAAGGCATTTTCCTTGACAGATATTTTTCATAGTAAAAAAATCATGCTGAGATTACAAAATATTTTAAAGTATTACAATGTGACTATTATTTTAGTGCATATAGTTCTGTGTAATGGCATTTGCCATTTGGCATTCTTGCGAGTAAGTCTTCTTTCTTTACACATGGTACATCTTTTCACCTATCTTTGTCAGTTTGTGTCTATTTATAAGTAATCTCTAGATTCATGTATTAGGCCTCTCCTGCATGTTCTCTTAGCCGAGGAAAGAAGTACTCAGGAGTGCAACATTATAGGCAGGGAACAAAGGATTCACATTCCACTCTCCGTGTTAGAAAGCACTGATGTAATTCTCAGGAGCCAAGCCTCTTAGCAACTAAAGGAAGGATTTACAGCCCTCCAGCTTTCTCAGCTACCAAAGCTCTTGAAGGTTTTCAAGAGCTGACCTTCTTAGCAAAAGGCTGGATTCTTTTAATGCACTCACTTTCAAAAGGTAGCATACCTGTTTTCCTGTGTGATGTGGATGCTATTAAAAGGGAGTTTCCATGGATACGGACATCAGTGGGAATGAAATAGGATTGTCCTCTTTTCAGACCCATTGTTGTTCCAAATATTCCTAAAACCAAGATCATGTCACTCCTTTTATTCACATTTCTTATGGCTACTTCTTATTTGTAAAGCACTGTCACTGGTAGGTAATTAGTGCTTTTCTTAAAATGTGTAGGTTCAAACACCAACTTATTTATGAGAGATGTTGTAACATGGGTGTGGAGAAGAGGTCAGTTAATTACTAAGAGTTTACTGAGTGTGAGTCTCCTTATAGCTCTTTTATACATGACTCTAGAGAATACAGATTAATAAGAGACACTATCCATTTCTTTTAAGTAATACAGAATTTGTCAAACCCTCCTTAACTGATGTGAATTTGAGGTTGTATCACAACAACACTACAAAGTCCCCCTTCCCCTTTCTTTATATATTTTGAGTTAATTTTAAGTGTATATTATGCCCTTATAATTGCACATTTCAGGAATATTATGGTTAAAGAATGTCAAATTCTTTTTACCAAGACCCAATTAAATATCAGATGTGATCAATCCAATTCATTTGTTGAGTATTGAAATATATCAGGTAATATGCTTCTCACTGGGACTTCTACAATGAAGAGGGCATTAACTTTCTCTGGAGAGCTCACAAAGGAGTCACACCACCACCTCTTCATGGAGTTAGAAGACCTGCCAGTAAATGTCCCCAGAGCTGAGAAAACAGTTATGTACTATCTGAGCCATCTGTCATAAATCTGTGGTGCAGGAAGCCCTCATGTGGGAAAGAGGGGGAGAAATCCCTGAAATGAGGATAGAATTATAAAAATAAGCAATTGGGCTAACTTTTCAATTGAGAAATAGCTCTTCATCTTGGACAAATTTTTCAAATTCAGGGCAGCAGCATCAATTATTTAATAACCCAGCAATAATTGAGGGGAAAAATCAGTCTCATCTTAGAGGTAATGCTGACCAAGTTGATCAAAAATTCAGCTGAATCCACACGTTTTAAGGAAATTTAACATAGTTGATCAGCTTTTGATCCCCTTACATTGGCTTTTGGTCAAATAAATACAGGATAAACAATATTTCTCATGATATCATGTTATTTTAAGTTTATTAATAAGCTGCAGTCATTCATTTGTTGGAAACTCTAAATCAATGTGTAAAGTGAGAAAATTTTACTTTTTTATCTTCTAATAATCTGATCTCTTTTTCAGTTAACTGTGTGTCAAATCACTTTATTTCATTTAGTGCTTAAGAAAAATCAAGGAATTAAAACATTAGTAGTTTTCCTGTAACTATTGATGTTCCTGTATAAAAACTGTGTCTCTAAAAAGGCATGTCTAACTTCTAAGAAGTAAGCTAGGAATTCTCTGTCATCTATTAATTTGTCAATTAATATCTATCAGTTTAACCACAAATACCAATAATTTCCACAAAAAAGTTATCTGTGGTATTTTTTTTTGCTTGCTGCCTTGGCATTGAAAAGGTTAAAAATGCAACTTCATGTTAGAGAAAGCTGATTATTATTCCTATAATCCAAAATTCAATGTTAATCCCCAAATCATAACTTCAAAACAATGGGTAGATTGAGAGAAAAAAAAATATTACTTTTCTTAAAGTGAAAACAGAGGGATAACTTATGAGAGTTCCACATGGCCTCTGAACAACAGTAGTCATCCTCCATGAAAAAACGTAACTGAATAATACTATTTAAACTTCAGATTGTTTCCCTTCAAACTACAGAAAACCACCAACAAATATTTATGATTATCAAAAAGATCCACAAACTTAAAACCTTTTGCACAACAAAGGAAACTATAAACAAAATGAAAAGACAACTTAGGGACTGGGAGAAAATATCTGCAAACCATGCAACTGACAAGGGGGTTAAGTTCCAAAATATGCAAAGAGCTCATACAACTCAATATCAAAAAAAAAAAAAAAAAAAAAAAAACCAATCAAAAAATGAGCAGAAGGGGGCTTCCCTGGTGGCGCAGTGGTTGAGAATCCGCCTGCCGATGCAGGAGACACGGGTTCGTGCCCTGGTCCGGGAAGATCCCACATGCCGCGGAGCAACTAAGCCCGTGAGCCATGGCCGCTGGGCCTGCGCGTCCGGAGCCTGTGCTCCGCAACGGGAGAGGCCACAACAGTGAGAGGCCCGCATACCGCAAAAAAAAAAAAAAAAAAAAAAAAAATGAGCAGAAGACCTAAACAGACATTTCTCCAAAGACACATGGATGGCTAAAAGGCACATGAAAAGATGTTTAACATTGCTAATTATTAGAGAAATGCAAATCAAAACTACAGTGAGGTATAACCTAACAGCAGTCAGTCTGGCAATCATCAAAAAGTCTACAAATTATAAATGCTGGAGAGGGTGTGGAGAAAAGGGAATCCTTCTACACTTTTGGTGGGAATGTAAATTGGTGCAGCCACTATGGAAAACAGTATGCAGGTACTTTAAAAAACTAAAAATAGTTTTAAATTTGATCCAGCAATATGATCAAACTGATCCAGTGATCCCACTCCTCTTCATATATCCAGAAAAACTGAAAAGTCTAATTTGAAAAGATACATGCACCACCATGTCCATTGCAGCACTATTTACAACAGCCAAGATGTGGAAGCAACCTAAGGGTCCATCAACAGATGAATGGATAAAGAAGCTTTGGAATATATATATTTTTTATATATCAGCCATAAAAAGAATGAAATATTGCCATTTGCAATAATGTGGATGGACCTAGAGAATATCATACTAAGTAAAGTAAGTCAAAGAAAGACAAATATTACAGGATATCACTTATATGTGCAACAACAACAAAAAAATACAAATGAATTTACTGATAAAGCAGAAACAGATTCAGACATAGAAAACAAAGTTACAGTTACCAAAGGGGAAAGGGGGGCAAGGGATAAATTAGGAGTATGGGATTTACAGATACATACTACTATAAATAAAATATATAAACAAGGATTTACTGTATAGCATAGGAAACTAAATTCAGTATCTTGTAATAACCTATAATGGAAAAGAATCTGAAATATATATGTATGTATAATCTGAATCACTTTGCTGTACAACTGAAACTAACACAATATTGTAAATCAACTATACTTCAATTACAAAAAACAAGATCCAGCTTTTAAAACTTAATTACTCATCAGAAAAAAATTACATAAAACTGGACCCTTAAATTGAAGGAAAGTTATCTTCAGATTATAACCTTTATTTATTTCATTAAATTTTTGATAAGAAGTCAGTTTTCAAATACTTTTAAAAGAAATATTTAACGTATACTTTCTTCACTATTGTCATTTTTGCCTCCTTTGGAAAAGAGATGAGAAAAGATTTTAATTATGCCCTTAAATATCTACCTACATTTCAGCCCAAAACATTAAAGGGTAGGGAAGGTGGAGAAAACTGTCACAGAAATTCATAAACCCTTCAGGTGCCACAAATAGGTTTCAGGTAGCATGAGCAATTTATTAGATTTATTGCTTGTACTTGTTCACATAAAGGAAGTTGTAAGGTATTCCACAAAAGAAGATAAAATTGAAGGTTGTTGGTAGAAACTGTTATTTCTGTAAACTATACAAACGAGAGCTGTGACCTATGAATAAAAAAGAAGTTATTTTATCTTTTCCGTCACCTGGATATGTCTCTCCTTTGAGTCATCTCTGAGTTTTTTCCTTTGTTTTATTTTTTATCCTTGTTGTAAAAGCACTCTTATTGTTTAGTAAGCAGAATTAGGGTAGCAGAAGTTTATAGAGTCAATGGCTGACAAACAATAAGGTCAATGTCTGTCCCATTCTGGAAAAATTGAGGTTAGAACAGGTGAAATTATCATTCTGTTTTGTTTTTATGGCTCTAATAGAATGCCAGAGAGTCCCTGACCTCTGCTGCCACTCATGTCTTACTCTGATAGCAATATGTGACCTCTGACACTCAATTAAAACAGGAAATAAGGCAAAGGATGGGTCAATATGCATGTTTGTCCAATGCAAGCCTTCAAAATAAATTCCAAGGGTTTCAAAGGAGCCATAACCCCTATGCACTTGGCACATGGGCATTAAAGTTACAGTCAGTAAAGTAAAAGAACATAGAAACAAAAAAATAAGCTGTATCATTTATTTTCTTTCTGACCCCAAGACCTGTGTATTAAGGTATCACGCAACAGAACAATTCACATTATACTTTCTGATTACTGAGGGTGAGAGTGTTGCTGCTAACTGGCTGGATGGGACAGGATAGATGCTTAGGGCACAGAAGGTTGCTGACTTGAATAGTCAGATCGTTTTATTTAATGTGAACTTATTTTCTAAATAGAAGAGAACCAGAGAGTACTTTCTTCATATGGAATACAGAAGCATTGTTTTTTGAGAAGAGTTAAATACATGAATGTCAGGGCTAGTAATAGGTTTGGTGATCACCCAGAGAGGCTTCCACATTAGGGAAAACAGGTGTACCATAATTCTGGTATGTTCTGTAAAGTGACAATCTGTTGGTGGGTAAATGGTCTTCACATATATTCCAAGATACCACCTCACATTTTATTCAGGAAACAATGAGAAAAATGTGGGAGAAAGAACATAGGCAAAAAGCAGTAACAGAAGCACCATGGTCTTGGGATTGGTTAAGTCTACATGCAAATCCCAATTTTCTTACTTATTAGAAATGCGCCTATAAGTTAAATGACTTTCTTTGATCTATCATTTTCAACGAAGTAGGGACAATACTATATACTTCTTGATACTGTACTTCTTTTCTTTCTATTATTGCTTTTGATGAAATGAGATGGTTCTTATTTAATTACTGAGTGACTAGCATAAAATGAGCATAAAATAAATATTTCTTAGCTTCTCATTAATTTATTATATACGTTTCTGTATTGAACAAATTGATTTAATCTAATGTAATATTAGTTGTTAGAGCTCCAGAAACACAGTGCCAGAGTGTAGTATTTCACATAAAGTAGTCATACATCTATTTTCAAGTAAAATAGTTTAGACAGGCACTGGTATATACACAACACACACACAGACACACACAAACCCACATACATGCACATCAGAAAATATCTGGAAAGATATACATAAAACGTCAATAGCAGCAACCTGTGGGTGGCAGGAATATGGTATATTTTTCTTTTCTTGTTTTTTTTAAGGATTTGTCTTTTCTTTTAAATTTATTTATTTATTTATGGCTGCAATGGGTCTTTGTTGCTGTGTGCAGGCTTTCTCTAATTGCAGTGAGTGGGGGCTACTCTTTGTTGTGATGCATGGGCTTCTCATCACATGGCTTCTCTCGTTGCGGAGCATGGGCTCTAGGTGTGTGGGCTTCAGTAGCTGTGGCCCACAGGCTCTAGAGTGCAGGCTCAGTAGTTGTGGTGTATGGCCTTAGTTGCTCCACACCATGTGGGATCTTCCTGGACCAGGGCTCGAACCCATGTCACCTGCGTTGGCAGGCAGATTCTTAACCACTGCACCACCAGGGAAATCCTGGTATATTTTTCTTATTTTTAACTTTCTATATTGTGCATTTGCTGCTTTTGTAACAACAACGTAAAAAGATATACTAATGTTTACAAATCAACTACTTAGTTTAAAAATTATAAATTAGGTTACTGATAATCCTTCTTAGTTAGCCTCTCACTTAAAAATATTAGTAATATAATCTTAGCACTATCTATTTCCAGCACTCATAGATGCATTAATTTCTGAATGCATACATTAATTGATGGCAAATGTGTATTCTCTACATGCCAGATGGTACTAATCTCATCTCATTTTAAGGTAAAACATTAGTGCTTTATTGCTTTAATATGATGAAGGTGATATTGGACTCTGCTAGTATTTTACTTAGGCTTTGCATTAGACTTTGCTGTGTTGGAAATTAAGATTGGTCTTTAGTTTTCTTTCTGGTACAAGATTATGAGATTTATTATAAGTGCTCTTCTTGCTTTGTATGAAGAATTTTGATGTTTCTTTCATTATATATGCTTTGAAACATGTTAAGTAAAATTGTGATTATTCATTTTTTTAGATTGTAGAACTCCCTTGTGGAATCAGCTAGACCTGATGCACTTTGGAGGGATAACTCTGTCAGTTTTCTTTATTGTTTCCATGGCATAAAACTTACCATTTATTTTGGGGTAAGTTTTGGTGAATTATATTTTCTAGAAAAAAATTCATAGAATTTATTGCATAGAGTTTTGTAAAATACTTAAAGCTTTCATAATGAAAACTATGTCCTTCCTGTCATTGATTGTTTTGTATTCTCTATGGCTTTCTTGAATAGATTATTCCTATTTATCCTATTTTATTTATTTTTTTCCAATGAAACTGCTCTTTATACTATTGGTTCTACTGTTTTCTAGCTTATTCAATTCTGGTTTTATTTTTTAATTTTTTTTTAATGATTTGACCTACATACATCATGAAATGTTTACGGCAATAGGTTTAGTGAGCATCCAGCATCTCATATAGATACAAAATAAAATAAAAATATAATTTTCCATTTTGATGAGAACTCTTAGGATTTACTCTCTTATTTACTTTTATCTTAAAATAGTTTATTAATCATTCTCCTTTTTAGGGTACATAGTTCATCATAGACCTGTAAGACCTACTTTTATTACTTATGTTGTTTAGGTCTTCTATAATCCTGCTGTCTTGACTATTTAATCTATCTTTGGCAAAGAGAGTATATTAAAGTCTCCTCTTATGTTTGTGTTTCTGCTTATTTGCCTCAGATCTCTGATAGATTTTGTTTTATGACAGCTTCTGCTTTGCTATTTGATGGATATTTATAACCATCATGTTATCATTATAAGATGTAGCCTTTAGAATTATAAACTGCCTCCTTTTGTTTGTTTAATATTTATGTGGCTGAATTTTCTGCCTTGTCTGTTACCAATTTTGTATCCTCCCTCTTTTTCACACATCTACTATGTCCACTACCTTCAAACTTTCTGAATTACTTTGTTTACTATGTCTCTTGTATACATCAGATTACTGGACTTTTCTTTGTGACTAATCTAAACATTTTTTTCTTTTTCTACTAAACAATTTAATCTCATTTAAATTATTTGGCAAGACAAATTTTTGGTGAGCTTTTTCATATTATTTTCTGTTACGCTTATTGTTTTAGTTGTCTTTCACTATGTAGACAGTTTTCTTCAGTTATTTTTCTTTTAATATTCTGATATTTAGGATATTCTATCATTGTGTCTGATTGTTAACCTTTATACTAATGCCAAAATAAGATACTTTCAGCTTCTTTTTTTTAGACAGTATCTTTTGGATCCCCAGACTGATAAACAAAAAAATTAGGATATATCCTTTCCTCACCCTCCTCCTTTCTACACTTTCTCTGACTCAACTGATAAAATGGCATCATCTTTTGGGGTACTTTGTTACTATAGTATAACTTAGAAAATTCTGTATTAATGTATTTTTGGCTTGCTGCTGACAGTATTCTTTTTCTTATAGTTCCAATAATTTCACCAGTAAATAGCTTGGTATTGATGATTCTGGATGAATTCTTTTTGGTACAGAATATGTCTTTTCAAAATGCAGATTCAGATCTTCTTTTAAGGACATCTCCTGAATTACAATTTTAAATATTTGCTCTGTTCCATTGTTTTGTTTTAGCACTCCAATTATATGTTTGTTGTACCATCTTTGCTTTGAAGATTGTTGTATCTTCAATATTTATCACTTTGTCCTATGACCCCTTTACATCTTCTTTTATTTCAGTTTTATTTTCTTACCTCTATGCATTTGATCTGCTCTGGACCTTACTGTGCTGTTTGTCAGTTAATTTTTAGCTCTTTGTAATGTAGTCATTATTTCAGAAGTAATTGTATGTTTTACATCTATTTTTGTTCCTAATTCACATCCAGTGAATGGGTAAGAGAAATTACTGGTTTCTCAACTTTTCTGATGTTTCCATGACTGGCAGTTCCTTTTGTATGTGGTACTAATGCTTCAATACACTTGTACTTTCTATGCATTTTTTTCTCTCTACCTTGATTACTCTTAGCTCAATCTAGAACCTTTCCCCCAAAGAATATGGAACAGTGACCTGCAATGTTTGCTACTCTAAGAATAAAAAATGGAAGAGCATCTTTAAAGTTATAAGGTAATACAGGAAGTGTAAGAAAATCTTTTTTATTCATAGGTGATATGATTGTCTCTATATATAATATACATGAAAATGTTATTAGAACATAATACAGATATTTTAAAAATAGTCTGGAAGATAAATTCAAGGAAACTAAAAGGGACAGAAAAAGGAGAGTAAAGATGAGACATAGGGACTAAATTTAGAATACTCAATAGTTTTATAATTATTTTAGAAGAAAAGCAAAGAGACAACAGAAGGGAAGAAAAAAATATATCAAAATATCTCAGGTTCCCTTAGGATAAAGAAAGACTTAATTCTTAAGGCTGAAAGTACTTCTCAAGGGCCAACTGTTAAACATGAATAAAACAAAAGAAAACAAAACAAAAACCACTTTATAAGACTGAGGCATAGTCTTATAAATCTTCAGTGTTTCAAAATGGGGAAAAAGTCTTAATAAAGTTTTTAGGTAAGATCAGGTAAATGATGCTGGAAGGGTTACTTATATTAGAATAAGAATTGATATTAGACAGTATTCTTGAAAACAATGGAGCTATAGCTTCATGATTATGAGGGGAACATTTGATTTTGAACCTAGAATTGTTTAGCAAGCAAAACTAATAAGAATGAGAGTAAATAAATATATTTTTAAACAAAGAAGACTTATAGATCAACCTTTCATGACCACTCTTCAAAGGAGGAAGTATTAATGTATTGATATTTCACAGAAGGAACAGAAACCCAAGGAGAGGAAGATATAGATCCAAAGAAATAATCTATTTAATTAAGGAGAGCAATGCAAGTAAATTCCTAGTTGTCAGCTCTACAAAATCCTTAGAATACAATTGGACTATATTGAAAAGTCAAGTCAAAGCCTCCATGAAGACTAACGTGAAAAGGGTCACAGATTTTGTTCCAAACAAATTGTCTATTTAAGAAACTCTATGATATTAGCAATTGGATGATGACGTGTTATTTTATTCAATGAGAAAATGGTAAGAAAATGAGAAACTTCAGGGGATAAAAGTGTACAAAAGAGTCGTGGTTCAAATATGAACGAGATTAATATAAGCTATGGGTTTTGAGAAAATAATATGGTATAAGTGATGATAATATACTTGACTTGGTGCTTGAAACTTTCTCATTTGAGTGGTGTGGACATAGCAAAATGGAATCACACTTTATTTTCCATATGACATGGCTCAATAGACTATAACAAGGATGCTTTCAGATATAAGCCCAGTACAATTACCAAAATTTTTAAATTCATACTTTTATAATACTATTATCAATCTATAGGGTCTATCCAGACTTTGCTGTCACATGAGTGTTCTTTATAGCAAAATAAAGCCCTTGATTGTGGGTTGCATTTAGCTTTCATGTCTTTGTTAATCACTTCACAAGTTATCTTTTGGTGTGTTTAATGTTTGTGATCACCTTGGTTCATTTTGTATTTACCTTGGTTCATTTTGTACTTGGCCCTTTTGGTCAACTTTTGCTAGTGCATGAACATCACACTTATCTAGATAGTTATGTTTACTAGTTATATTCTGTCTATGACTCCTGTACCTCAAAGGTCAATAGAGAACTTCTTCAGTAGCCAACAAACTTCTTTAAGTACCTCACATTTTCTCAAAGAAGTCAGAATTAATTGTTCTTAAAATTTCCTACACTTTTAAGTTATCATCCATTCCAGAATTTCATGCCATACAATTGTGCTTCTTATTATTCCAATATTTTTTAAACTGTCTTCTTAAAACCTAAGATGTATATCTGACTGCACTCTGCAGTCTATTCTTTCAGTGTCATGTAGACTATAAGATGACATAATTTCTTTGTCCTGAAGTTCCCATTCATTGTCTTTCATTAGCAATCAATTCTTCCCTGCCTAAAAGAATTAGATTCATTCTAAATGTTTGATGAGTTTTTCCCTTTCACCTCTGGGAGACTGACTTTTTAAAAGTCAAGTTAAGAATGTATATTTTTTTGTATTTGAATGAGACTTCCAGTAAATGTCCAGATGGCTGAAGCCTCAAATAACTATTGTAATTTGCATCTTAGCCAATGTGTGCTCTATGCACAAAAAGTGGTTTCTACTTTCTCCATACAGCAGAATAGACTGTAATCTAATCTTTCATAATGGTACCACTTCTGTTCCATCCTCTAAGCTTGTTTGAATTTTCATGGATTTCTGAGAATGTATATATTGTTTTGAGTTTCAGAGTTTCTCTGCCTTCTGATATAACAGATGTTTCTTTTGAATAGGGCATAATTTTCCATTAGTGTATTCTTATCCTATCCCGCCAAGTTTTGGAGAATACTAAAAGAAGTTATTCACTATTTCATTCTACAATCTCAGATCTGCATTACTTATCACTCATTCTTTACATTTAAGGATGCTACAGTTTCCCAAGCTCAGCGCTAGGTAATATATTTTTTAAGACGTAAGTGGGTATATTGTGAAAAAATGGTCTCAGGGCCAAATAATTTGGGAAACACCATCTACCATAACTTCTTAGGAATTCCCAAGCTGAACAGCCTGTGAACAGCCCTGAAAAATGCCACATTAAAAACAACAAAAAGCTAAAACTTGTTTAATTTTGTATATCTGAAATGTTAAACATGCAGCATTCAAGATGTAAACAAAGTATAAATATAGCATTGTTCTTCCCTTTAAAGTTTATTCAATGAATTTAACCTTATCTGGGTCCTAAGTGAAAAGTTCGGCAGGTTCATGCACCCTGTGTGTTAATTACTATTAAGTAATGATTAGATTAGCCCTAAAGTTACTTTTACTTAAAAACAAACTCCAATATATAATCAGGTTGTCTGTTCCAAGATATGAATCAAAACAATGAGCTTGATTTAACATATATCTTCTTCCTAACACCAGCCCAAGCCTGCTTTAGACTGAAAGGAAAGATTATTTCCTTCAATTTACTATTCTCCTACCTCTCCTATCCCCCAGGTTCTGACCCCTCCAAGGATTCAGAGGTGAATGGAAGAGTGATAAGGGCATATGAAAGGACTTAAATCAAAAACCAGTTCATGTTCCTTAAGACTGGCAGAAATTTATAGCTCTTGGTCTCATGAGCAGTTTTTTGCTGTTGGTGGGAATCTTGCTAAAAGTTTATTAGACTCACTAAATTCCAGGTGCTCACTTAGGACTTCTCCTGCAGTTTCCAGGTATCCCATAATCGTGTCCATCTTCTTACTGCTGGGATCCCTGTGCCCAACCAAGTGGCTCTACTAGCCAGGAGTCAAGACTACTCCACCCTGACCCTCTCTCCTACATGGTCACATCTATCTACACGAAACTCTCAGGCACCCCCTGCCCTGATAAACTCTGAGCGTACAAGTCAATCCCAATACAACCTCCTCTACCCTGCTGCCACAGGCCACTTTCATTTTCTCACACGAGTCAGGATACAATCTTCAGAGTCCCCAGATTTCAAGGAGCACACTTTAAGCTCTCTGAGAGTTTCATAAAAGCTCCATTCACTAGATTTGCCGGTAAGAAGGTAGCACACTCCACTCTCTCTATTGGTGAGTGTAGGACTGGCAGAGGCACTGTACTGCACGACAACAGGAAGTGAAATGGTCTGGACTCTATGTGAATGACTGAGTGTTGGACTGAGGGTGTTATTCACAGAAACTACAGCACCCCTGTAACTGTGCAACATGGAAACTTTGATGGGGGGAGGCTATCAACACAGCAACAGTAATTGCCCAAGTTATGTATTCAAACTCCTCCCTCTTTTCACTAGTTTATATTCTCTAATTGAGTCAGAGGGTTCGAAAGCCATTGAACTTGTTTATGGAAATTTCCTTTGTAAATTCTGCATGTGGAAATCTGTCTCCCTCTTCTTTCAGGATTTGACATCTATCATTTTTTTTTTTAACTTTTAATTTTATATTGGAGTATAATTGGTTAACAATGTTGTAAAGTTTCAGGTGTACAGCAAGGTGATTCAGTTATTCATATACATATGTCTATTCTTTTTCAAATTCTTTCCCCAGATTGTTACATAATATTGAGTAGAGTTCCCTGTGCTATACAGTAGGTCTTTGTTGGTTATCCATTCTAAATATAGCAGTGCATATGACATCTATCATGTTTGCACCTTAGTAAGTAATAAGATAGAAAAAAAGCAAACTTAATATCCTATTAATCAAACATTTTCCAAAATTATTTGTTTACAGAAGCTATTTTTCCCATAGAACACTGATTAATATTTCATGGAGCTATGACGATCCATGTAACAGAGTTTGGGTAACAGTAATATGTAGGAATCTGAGGTCAAATGTAATAGCCAAGATAACTATCATTTTTATTTGCTCATAACACCTTTCCATCCTCTTCTTTTGAGTCCTTTGAAGAATTTCACCCTCTTTCTCTGTCTCAGTGGCCTGTCTTTTATCAGATAATAAGAAAGGGCAAAAAAACAAAGCAAAACATAAATCAAGCCAATGTATTTTCCACAGGATATTTTCAATAGAACCAAATTTTTCTCATGCATTTCTTAAGAGGAAAGAAGATGAATCTGGGGGGTGAGAGCACAAAGAGAGCCTTTCTGCAGAATAAAGTCAGTGTTTAGAGGGAGTCAAGGGCTTCCCTGGTGGCGCAGTGGTTGAGAATCCGCCTGCTGATGCAGGGGACACGGGTTCGTGCCCCGGTCCGGGAAGATCCCACATGCCGCAGAGCGGCTGGGCCCATGAGCCATGGCCACTGAGCCTGCACGTCCGGAGCCTGTGCTCCGCAACGGGAGAGGCCACAACAGTGAGAGGCCCGTGTATCACAAAAAAAAAAAAAAAAAAAAAAAAAAAAAAATAGAGGGAGTCAAAGCCAAGAAAGGAAATCTTTTGAGCTCCTGGATATAGCTGACTCTCATAAGACAATTACATCACCAAACCTCCTATTTACATGAGAAAATACATTCTTCTCTCCTTTTTTTCCCCTAACATACTTTGGGTTAGCTTTCTATCACTTACAGCTAAAACAAATTTTTTACCTGATCCCTCTAAATGTACTAGAAGCCCCTTTTCAGTTGTTTTCCTTTGGAAAATAAATATCTCTTCTGTGTGTGTGTGTGTGTGTGTGTGTGTGTGTGTGTGTGTGTGTATGTGTTTTCCAATTTTGAATCCATAGGCATATCACAGGTCAATACGAGCAGGTTTATCATTTTCTCTCAGTCTGTCTCTTAATTCCCATGATTCTTAATACAAAGCCAGAGACCCTGCCAGATAATCCCAGTAAGCTAATCTAATGCTACATCTGACCCTAATGTACCTTACTCTTTACATGACATAATAAGGAAATATCAATTTAATATTACATCATTTGGCATAATTCAAGAGCATAATTTGTATTTTGCAGTTTATATCAATTTATGAGCGCAACTAATGCTAATGACTTTTGGACCTGAACTTCGTATTTGAAAGTGAGCAGGCACATTCAGTTCTAAAGGAATTACATACAGGTAATGGTTCCCACTGGGTCTTTCCTTTTTATGAGTTTATAGACTTGTTACAATTTGCTGTTATCCACTGTTATTCTTAGTGGATGATTTACATGCTCACCAAAATTAGAATATACTTCTAAATAAGGAAGAATATGGACAGTCCACTTTAGAAACCTACTTGATATTAAAGGCTTCCCTGTGTTGAGACAAAATATGAGCAACGAAGGGAAATCAGTGAACAAAAATAAGCATAAAATTGAATGAATTTAGGGACTTACATTTTCCTACCACTATGAAGGATAATCATAGTTTCCCTTTCTCAAGTGAATTTACTCCTGAGAAACAAGATACATTAATAGCTTGGTGGTGTGTGTTTGTGTGTGTGTGTGTGTGTGTGTGTGTGTGCATGCACATGCAAGAGAATATACAACTTCTTCAAGAATTAATTAAATCCTTATTTTCAGATGAAGTGTTATATCTGAAAAGGTAAGCATATAGGGTTATATTTCCTTTCCAAAATTCAGCCTCACCTCATAAAGCAATAATTATGATCATACTGAGTTGATCCTTAGTCAACTTAGTCAAAAAAGAAAACAGAAAAAAGGCAAAAGAGAAATAGAAAGAGCATAATATAGCAAGGGTAGGCTAAGGATAGAACCCCCTAGAATTGTGTAGAATAAAAATTTTTGCAGCTGGAGATCACAGAAGAGCAGCATCTCTCTCCAGTGAAACATATTCACAAGTCTTTCTCATTACACTTCTATAATCTTTGAGTCAGTCTGTTCAAAATCTTTTTAAATGGGTAGAAACCCAATCAACGGCATTTCATAGTTTTGAATGGTCACAGTAGTTGGTGTAGGGAGAAAACATGAACTTGAAGGATAAAATAAATTGAAAAATATATTTTCATTTTAATTTATGCGTTCTTTCTAAAGACTGAATTTAGTTCATTCTGAGGGACTTAATATTTATCTCTTTCTTGGCAGAACAACAAATGATAGAGGGAAAAGAGAGTAGACAGAGTTTTCTTGAGAGAATTTAACAAAACAATTATTAGCGATAGAAAATTCATGTCTATCTCTAAGACTCATGTTTCCACAGAACTTCAGAGCTAAGAAAATATATGTTCACCAAATACCATTCCCTTAGTTTACAAATAGGAAAATGATGATCAGAAAGTTGAAGTGATCTGCTCAATGTCATACAGGGAGATACTAACAGATCTATACCTGAAATTTAGTTGTTAGGCTTTCTCTATAAAATTGTGAACCTGAGTTCTCTCTCAATTAGAGGCATCAAGAATCCTACACTTCTGTCTTCTCTGAAGTGCTAAAATCAGAATCTTAAGGCTGGCATGAGGCACATAAGAACATTTAATCCCATCTAATCAGTGTGCATCTTGTGAAAGATCCATTCTCACTTTCTGAACAAAATTCTCAAATACAATAATCAGAATAAAGCTCTTCCTAAAAATGAATTTGCTTTGGAAAGTCTAATATCATGCATAATTTTTGTAAAGACACACTTTAGATGGATTTTTTTCTAGCATGCAATAATTTATAGTAAGAAAATGCATTAAATGTCATTTTTAAAGCTGGAAGCAGCCATCAAACTGTTAAAAACCATTCCAGAGGAATTTGCATCATATCCACACTTAGTTTATGTTTATTCAACTACATACAATCATAAAAGAGTGTAAATAACTTAACTAAGTTGAACTATATGAAATCAATATTTTTAAATTTAAAAATTATCAAATATCAGCAACTTTATATCATTGAGCCCACATGCTCCTGAGTGATCATGGAATGCGAGATAGTAATCCTGATCTTCTTGTTTCTTTCATGCCCTGAGTATGATGCTAAGCTGAATGTGACTCTAATATTTTAAATTACTTTACGTGTCTGTAAAGAAGGATATTATTTACAAACACGTAAAATGATTTTTTTAATCATAGGAGTCTTAAACACAGTCCAGTGGCCTTGTAGTTATATAAATTCGTGTGCACTGTACTTTTTGAGAATGAGTAATTTAAAGGCATTATTAAAGTTAATTTGGGGTATGCACATTTATCACATTTAAATTTATGACTCTAAAAAATGTAAATCTGAATAAGATATGAATTCATTTTATCTCTGGGTGTTTTAAAGAAAAAGGTTTACTTTGTTCATTAAACTTTCACATCCTTTAGAATCTTTCACAACAAACATGCATTCATTTTATGATACACAAGAAATCAGAGACTACTACCTGAGAAATATCTAGTCCACCCTCCATATTATATCAAGGATTCTAGAGCATTAAAAAGGCAGATTATTTAAGGTTCCTATTATGGTATCACTAACGGAAGGCATACCTTGAGTTTCAGCTTGCTTCACTTTCTACCACTTGTCACTAGAGTTTACCTTAACTTCCAAAACACGGATCCTTTATTCTTCAGTGTTTGATTTTACCTTATATGAAGACTATCCTTCAGCCTAAGAAATATCTGTCAATAGCTATGCATAAAAATTCTTACTCTTCTGTATCTCAGGTGCAGGAGCAACAGAACCTGAGGTGAGAGCCTGCAGTAGTGAGCACAGAGGATTATGAGAAATCAAGTGGGATTATTTCCACAGCTGTTTGCTACTTCTGGCTTATAGGACTCTGACATCACCATAGGTTCTTTGTTCTAAGCACCGGCCTCACTTAAGAGAAGAATCAGGGCAAAGAATCCAACAACAGCAACCGAAATCAGGAGAGCTGAAACAAGACTGATGGATTGAGTGTCAAAACCTCATGGTGGATGTCTTTCCAAGTATTTAACAGAATAAGTAATTTGCAAGCAGGGCAACCTGATTTTGAAATGCGAGCAGTTTCTCCTTCCACTCTGGATCTTGACTGCTCAAAATTAAATCACAATAAAGATAAATGCAATGTGTTAAGTTGTCCCTGAGCTATCGGAATCAGATAAGAGGTGTGCAGCATTGTGGGGAGATCACATAAGATTGTGATAACTCAAATGCGCCATTTGTCAAATAGCTCCTTCTGTTGGCACAGAGAGCTGAAGCATTTTCATGAGCTTGAGATCAAGATCCTGAGCAAGGGCGAGAAATAACTATTTTGCTTTGTGGACAAACAAAGATAAATGTGTTCTGAATTATGAGGAGGAAAAACTAAGTGTGATTAAGCTTAGATATTTTCAAAGTATTTTTCTTCAGAAATAAAGCTAACATAAACATTTCATCTGTCCTCAACACTCATCCCTCTGTACACTATTCTCTGTAACATAACACTAGTACTTTGCATTTATATAGCACCATTTGTCCAAAAACTAAGTAATATTATGAATAGAAATAGTTTATCCTTACAACGCTTCTCTTATGTGAATAAAGAGTTATTTTTCTTGTCTCTATTTTTTTGTTTGTTTTAAGGATAGAATAAGTAAAGTTCAGATAGGCAAAGTCATACAGTGTAGCTGTAATAATTGAAAACAGCTGCCCTATTTCACCATTATATTTCCATTAAAGCCAGGCATTGCAAATTTTTTGGCTGAAAATATCATAACAATAGAAGTTGAAAATCCTCTCCCTATCTGCAGTGCAGCCATTTATTAACATGCAGCTTTCCTTACCAAGCCACTACGTCTACCTTGCAACACTCTCTTGGTTTGAAAAAATGCAAATCACTCTCAATAATTAATTATATTGAATTTTCAATGTGGTTAAAGCAAAATTTTGAAACAAAATGAACCATGATCCCCAAGCTGGAAAAATGCACACTTGATTACTAACTCATAAACCAAACATAAAAGCGACTTTGTATGAACAGTGGGTTTTCCAATAGCAGTCAAATATAGTGAAGGCATTTAAAACTTAAATGTTTTTTATAAATATACATTATAATCACCAGAAATGTTGTGAACTAGATGAAAGTTGAGTATCTCTACCAGTGCAAAATGGCTCAGGACTCTCCTCAGAAGAGTTGATGGGAGGAAATGGTGAACAAATTCAGGAAATATATCAGGAGCAGTAGGACCATGATCAAGGACTCAAGAGTAATTGGGCTATAGGTGACAGTCAGAATTTTGGACAACTCAAGTCCAGGGACTATTTTTCTTTTCTTTCTTTTTTTTTTTTTTTGTGGTACGCGGGCCTCTCACTGTTGTGGCCTCTCCCGTTGCAGAGCACAGGCTCCGGACGTGCAGGCTCAGTGGCCATGGTTCACAGGCCCCGCCGCTCCGCGGCATGTAGGATCTTCCCGGGCCGGGGCACGAACCCGTGTCCCCTGCATCGGCAGGCGGATTCTCAACCACTGCACCACCAGGGAAGCCCCCAGGGACTATTTTTCAAACAGAGTCTTCTCCCTAATATTGAACTTTCAATGGCATCAGAAGTAACAAGCTTCCCTCTCTCAAAATGAAACACTTCTAAAAGTTCTTTTCCTTGCAGAGACAGTGATTAATTGGATGTGAACTAGAATTCTTGTGTATGTATCTCATATTCTCTGACTCAGGAGACTGTTCAGGCTATCCAACCATGTCTTAATTTTCTTCCTATTTCTCTTCTATTGTATTTATTTTTGGTTTTCACATTTTCTAATGTAAGAGGAAAGGCCTCAATAGAAATTTTGAAAAACATCATGTTGTATAAATTTAAAAGATAGCCCAACCTTAAGATCTTACATAATGCTGATAATGGTCTACATTAGAAAGTTGTGCTTTGAGTGTATTTCAGAAGTCTGAAGCATGGGGAGAAGAGAGATACCCCCCCAACAAAAAAACTGTTACCTTGAGGTATCATAGTTACTTATATTCAAGTGTCCTAGCAAGTATAAATGGAGTGGTAGTAAATAGCACTTATGGACCTCCAAAGCATAGATAAAAGTGAATTAAAAGAATGCCACTGAGTGCATAGGAGTGTATGTGTGTGTCTATGAGTTGTGCCATCATGTTTTGCCATTGAGTTTAAAGTCCATTTCAAATAATGTTAGGATGTGAAAAGATTAAGAAAGTTCTGCTAAATCAGCATCTATACTGAAGAGAGTGATTCTTAACCTAAAATTTTAGTTCTTTAAAACATGTCATTATCCAAAGTCTCAGAGTATACAAGCAGTTAGACAATTAGGTAAAAGCAATGTGGTCCCCTAAGAGTTCATGGATAGTGCCAGGAAACACAAATTCGAAATGAAAGGTCAGTATAGCATATATTCTAAATTAAGACAGCTTTTATTTCAAAGTATTTATTTATTCAAATACTCATTTACTCAACAGCTAAAAATATGTACCAAATGCCCACTATATATGAGGTATTTTCTAGGTACCAGGAATACCTCAGTAAATAAAGTAGTCAGAAACCCCTGTCTTCATGGAACTTCTATAGAAAAGACAATGTAAAAGTTAATCATTTTATATAGGAAGTTAGAAAGTAAAAACTGCTATTGAGAAAATAAAGCAGGGAAAGTGGACTAGAAGCCCAGTTGGGGTAGAGGGGAGGGTAAAATTGAAATAGGGTGATCAGAGAACTCTCAAGAAGATGACATTTAGACAAAGACTTAAAGCAGGTGAGAAAGCTCACTATGTGGATAGCTTCCTCAATTTAGAGGAATAGCATCACAGGTAGAGAGTGTAACCAAGGGCAAAATTACAGGGGCAGGAGTCTGCCTAATGTCTGATGTCAGTATAGCTAAAGAAAAGTGGGAAGGAGAGGACCTAGGGAGCAAGGCAGAGAGGTAATAAAATGTGAGGGGACCAATCATGTAGGGTTTTTAGGCTAGCTTAAAGATGTTAGCTTCCATTCTAAGTGACATCCAAAGTTATTGGAGAGTTGTGAACAGTGAAATAACTTCCTCTAACTCATACATTAGTAGATCCACTCAGAATGCCTGGTTGAGAAGAGACTTTAGGGGATAGAAATAGAAGAGATGGAAGCAGAGAGACCAGTTAGAACCAAAAATCCAGGGCATGATGATGTGGATAGATCTAGGGTGACTATCACGAGAGGTGGTGAGAAATGGGAAGGTTCTAGATATATTTCGAAGATAGAGCCAACAGAATTTTCGAATGTGAGGTATGAAACCAGAACCAAAACGAAATTAAAACAGCAACAACAAACGAAACACCTGGGTGACTTCAGTATATTTTGATCTGAGCAATTAGAAATATAAAATTACTACTAACTGAAATGGGGGCAATTGCACCTGGACCTGTTTTGTGTGGAAACAGAAAATCAGGATCTCTGGTTTCCACTACCCATTATGTCTAGATACCTTGCAGACACTGCAGAAAATTTGTTTGGAGTCCAGGGTGAGGTAGGTGTACGCTAGAGATACAAAGCTGTCAGTCATCACTCTATAGATGGTATTTAATGCACAAAACCAAATAAGATTCCCAGGACAGTATAGATAGAAAAGAAAAAAGGTTATAGGAACTGGGAATTCCAACATTAAGAGGTTGGAAACATAACAATGAATCTCCAGTACGGAGATTAATAAAGCACAGAAAATAAAGTAAGAAAAAAACAGGGGAATGAAT
The DNA here is from genome assembly GCF_026419965.1 of Kogia breviceps. Lineage (NCBI taxonomy): Eukaryota > Metazoa > Chordata > Mammalia > Artiodactyla > Physeteridae > Kogia > Kogia breviceps. Next base: position 49,088,015 of record NC_081317.1, on the reverse strand, counting down.
GTGATGCTGAAGAAGACAAGTGAAGAAAGCATTTTAAGAAGGGAGTTGTTAGCTGTGTCATATGTGGATGACAGATCAAGTAATTTTAGAATCAAAACACGACCACTGGATTTTCAACATGAAGGCATTGATAACCATGTCAGTAGTAATTTCAGTAGAGGAGTGAGGGTTGCTGAGAGAATGGGAGAGAAGGAATAGGAGTCAGAAAGTGTAAACAACTGTTTTGAGAAATTTATTACAAGGAGGAATGGAAAAATGGGGTGATAGCTGAGGGTACTAGAAGTAAGAGAGGTTTTTGGTTTTTATTTTGTATTTTAATAGCAGCATACTATTTTGTGGAATAGCAACATGTTGGGAAAGTAGGAAGGGTAAATTTGATGGTTGGGGTCAGAGAAGGGAGACTGGCTAGTGATGTTCTTGAGTAGGCATAAGAAAGGATGAATCTAGTATACAGGCGAGCAGGTCAGCCTTAAATAGGGGCATGGGGGGTTCATCTATAGCAACAGTTGGAGAGAGAACACAGGCACATAGATGCAGATGGAGGATTTGAGGGAGGAGCTTGTAGGATTTCTCTCGTGACTTTCAATGTTCTCAGTGAATTGGAAATTTCAGTCACTGGCTAAAAATATGTGGAAATTTGAGAGAGAAGAAATGTTTGAAGTTGTCTCAAATTTCAGTGAGATAATGAATGAAGTGAGTGGATAATGTATGATGAGGTAATGTATGATGGTAGATGTGTTAAGGGTTCATTTGATGTTAGTAGCTATTAATTTAAGATGAAAACAATCAGTTTGGTTCTAGATCTTTCTCAAACCATAGTCAGTTTCATGAATGCAAATGTATGCAGTAGGCAGTTGTATTTTTCCAGGACTGGTGTTTTGTTGAGTGTGTAAACTGAGAGCAAGGCAGAGAAGACTGTGTCTAAGATGGAATGGTTTTAGTGATGGTCGATAAATTCAAGGTGGGTGAGAAGGGCTGAGAGGAAGAGAGGCAGTATAAAGGTACCAGAATCACTGGACATTATGCCCCAGGGAATCAGAGTGTTCCAAAAAATCCTAGAGGAGATGTCAGAGAGAAGAAAGTTTACAACTGAGGTTGTAGAAAGCTTCAGTCGCTCATAACGACGGAGTCTGTGTACTTGAGGTAAGAGCAGAACAAGTTTCCCTGGAGGTCTGGGAACTGAGAAGCTAGGGCACAGGAAGGATCATATTTGTGAATTACACAATCATCCATAATTAGGCAGGAGTAATTTTGGAGATTGGGACAGGTGTTAAAAACCTGCAGAGTGAGACAAATTGCTTTGAAGTAGGGGAATGAATGATCACAACAAAGGAGGGTTCATGGGTGATGTCATCTGATGTGATGACCTGAGAGTCACATTGTCGTGTTTTAAAAAAGAGAAAGGAAACATGGTGTGAAAGCACCAGGAATGAACTAGTAGACCTAACTCAGCTCTAGGCCTCATGGTAAGAAGGAGAGTGAGAGGGAAAAAAATTCACTATGTAATATAATTACAACAGGTCCTGGGGGAGCCAGATTGTTACCAGAAATAAAGTGAAAGGGAAATTCTTTCTGAGATTAAGTTGATATATAGAGGATTTTGTTGATGGTGAAAAGTGTAGTATTTTGAAAACTGTAGATTTTATATTTCATTTTCAGTTCAGTACCTTGTTCCATTTTTGGTATTTATGTTTTTGCTTTGATATAAAGTTAATTTTGTTTGGGAAAAATTGTGAGTTTTTTTCTGCATTTTCAACAGCCATTGCCCAGAAAGATGTTTCCTCATAAGCTTAAATTTATCTAACAATTTTTTTCAAATCCTATTATCTATCAATTTGATAGCAAAACAAAATCCCTAATATACTGAAAAGGTTCTAAAGGCATTTTCTAGTGAGATCCTAATGGCAAACGTTACAGACTGTAGAGAAGAGAACCAAAAAAATGATTCTGGGAATGTTCATTCAGATATAGTGAAGCAAGAAGATGAGGATATGGAATTCTTTATATTCTTTTCTCTATTTAGTTTTCCTTACTCTCTCCATTCTTTTCCTTGAGTTCATCTCTAGTCCTTTGTATTTCCCCCTACTTTTCCATTTAATTTCTGTCTTTCTTTCCTCAACCTTTCAATTTTCACTCCCCATTTTTTTCACCTTTCCCAGAATTCTATCTTTCAAATAGAAAGTAGTTAAGCACTATGTTATTTTCCACCATCTTCCTTATTTTTACCCTTCCCACCAGCATTGTAGGACATTTGTCACCTCATCTGAGATTCCAGCAATGTTCATTCATTTGTACTTATGGAAAAGTATTGTTCACTATCTCTAGCATTTGTTGGCAAAGGTCTCTCATTAATAATTCTGACTTCACTTAGTACCAACAAGTTGGTAAATAACGTGCAGTGACATTTCAAATGTATTTAGAATTTATAGCAATTGAGGAAATGAAAACAGTTCTCCTCTATCCATTCTATTTTTTTTTTTTAAAGCAAGAACCAAACTGAAACAAAGATGATGAGTCACTGAAAAGTTTGTTTTTTCTTCTAGTGAGTAAAATATTAATACAAATCAAGCAAATATATTTTAGAAAAGTCTTTGGAATATTTCAAGTATCTTAGCATTCCAGTTTTTCAAACATCTTAACATATTTTTTGAAAATATGAAAAAAATCACAAATAATATTAAAGTGTCTCATAATTACTCAAAATATGTCCTATAATAAATATGACATGCTATGATACATACAGAGATGGTATGTATGACAGCTTGGTGGTTAATTGCCTGGCCTCATCAGATAGATTGTGTCATTATGAAATCTGACCATGTCACCTACTAGCTACATACCTTTGGATGAAGTATTAGCTCCTCTTTTTCTTATGTAAAAATAAGGACAACAGTACTCTCCTCACAAACTTGTTGGGAGGATTAAATAGCACACATAAAGCACTGAAAGCTGTGTCTGACTAATAAATAGTAATGACTCAATAAAAGTTTGCCATTAATGTTGCATAACACTTTGATATATTTAATGTTCATAGATGACCAATAAACGGAGAGATTTAGAGTATTATCCACAATATTTCTCCTCTTTTTTAATGGATAAGCATCTATAAAGATAAATTGATGAATGATCAGTTAATTAAGTAAAAGCGAAGTCAATTTGTATGGCTTGTCAAGTTATGATAGGCACAGTTTTAAAGCAAAGGATGAATGAATTGAATGAAATAAATAAAATTAAATGTCTTCTGCCTCCAAAAGGAACATTTATTTGTATTTGTATTAATACTTAGAAACATTTTCTCTTGTTCAGTCAAAATACAGGAAGTATTTTATGTGTTTTTATTACAAATAGATTTTTTTTTGGCTGCATTGGGTCTTCATTACTGTGTGCGGGCTTTCTCTAGTTGCAAGCTGGGGCTACTCTTCGTTGCAGTGCACGGGCTTCTCATTGCAGTGGCTTCTCTTGTTGCAGAGCACAGGCTCTAGGCGCATGGGCTTCAGTAGTTGTGGCACATGGGATCAGTAGCTGTGGCTCCTGGGCTCTAGAGCACAGGCTCAGTAGTTGTGGCTCACAGGCTTAGTTGCTCTGCGGCATGTGAGATCTTCCCGGACCAGGGCTCGAACTCGTGTCCCCTGCATTGGCAGGCGGATTCTTAACCACTGCACCACCAGGGAAGCCCTGCTTCTATTTTTAATTATGTTAAAAATATTTAATATACATTATATTATTAAATTTTCAAATTTTATAAATAAATATTTTAATGCCAAAATTTAAACTGTGGGTCAATTAAAATTTCAATTATTTTATAAATTTCAACTTATAACTATATATGAATAACATCTTAATCAATGAATTGAAGAGTGATTTTTAAAGTGACATTGTTTAGTCTTTTTGTCATAAATTATGTAAAACAATGCTTGTGTGCTACATCATTTTCATGGTTATGTTTTCAAAACAAAAACCAAGATATACTATCTGATAAATCTCATTATACCTTTTACACATAATTGAAGTACAGACTATAGAGGAAGATCAGGACATATGGTAACTTGATTCCAATCTTCCCTCTAAAGTCACTTGACAAAATATCTGAGTCTAATTTTTGTCGATAAACTCTATTACATAAACAGAAACATGACAGGCAGGTATAATAAGCAAATAATGTTTCTCAGAACCTACAGAATCTGATTCAGTACTGTTTTTTTCCTCTCTAATGAGTACTGCTTAATACTTAATGAACTCATCTCAAAACAAGGTCTTCTATCCAATTGTCATCTTCCTACTTGGCCAATTATGGATTGCCAAAGTACAAAGAAGACTTTAAGACTGACTAACAAATTAAGTTGATTTTAACTTAATTATCTTAACTTTATTAACTTGGATAATAGTTCACTTAATACTTACAAAAAAGCTAGGAATTTGGTTACAGATTAGATAAGAAAATTGAGATTCTTGGGATTAGGTAACTTGTCCAAGCTAGTAAGTGTTGGTGCTAGGGTCTGAACCTCAGAATCTGAGTTATTAAACTTTCTGGTGTGCTATTCCAGCTTGACTATAAACTGTTTGACTATGAAATGAGCAGAGATGGGAAAATAAGATCACACATTCTGTTTCTGAGGATTAACTGATTACATTAGGAAGGAATGGGCCTTAGCTTCTTAAAGCAGTAGTTAATTCTGTCATCAAAAAAAAAAAAAGTTTATTTTCAAAGGTAATGCTGTGTGGCTGGGCCCTAAGGATGGCTTTTAATCTTTACTCATTCCACCTTATAGCCAGAATAATCACTCAACTAGATCCAACTCTGAAAGTATTGCCTGTTAAGTAGATTTTAATCAGAGTTTGTAAAAAAAAAAAAAAAAAAGTAAGGATTACAAAATGTCATCAATGGCTAGTCACCACCATTTCTGATCACACCCTCCAATCTCTCTCCCTCTTGCCTTCCCCTCCCCCACCCCCTCCATCCCCTCCCCTCTCTCTGCTCTCTAGAAACCTTTTGTAACCTTCTACTCTCAGGAATGACACTCCCCACTTTTGAGATGAAAACTGCACTCTCCTATCCCCTCCAAATTAAATTCTTCCCATTAGCTCTCCAGATTTTTATAATTGTTTACTAAGAAATTTATCTTTTCCAGAACACTTGGTGAGGCGAAAAGAGAGTTGAGGGTTGGAAATAAGAGGCGCACACACACATTGACATGAATTTGCCCTGCTATGTTACTTGATAGCTTCTTTTTCTCTTAAGAGGAGATTTTGTAAAATATTCTGTTTAAATATCTGTACACTCTCACATTCATAAGCTGGTTAAGTCAACAATGTCAAGGGAAAGAGAATGGAGAAATAAAATTAGGATATTTTTGCCAAAGAAATAATAATCTTGTATAGTTTCAGAATTTCTGCTTTTGTGGACTTATGTTTATAGTTAAGTCTTTAAAGAAGTGGCTTGGCAACTATTAAAGGAGAAAACTGATGAATTTATAATAGATAATATAAAATAAATCATGGAAGTCACAAGGCAAAAGCTAAATGAAGGACAAATAGAGAAAAGCTAACTTGTTTATAATAATAATCAAAATAGCCTCAATAAAAAATTTTAAAACTTTGATTTTGAGGAGAGATTTATTCTTTTTAAACTACTCTATATATTGCCTTTAATTGTAACTATTGATACTTTCATAACTTGGATTAGAGACTGAGACTTTCCATATTGGAATTTCTAATATTCTCATTACCTTTCTTCATTTGAGAGAATATTAAAAATTCCATTTTCCCTTTAATAGTTCATTTGATGTCCATAACACAAACTAAAGCTAAGCTCATAAATAAAAATAAAGAAGGTAATGTTTGTGATGTAATGATCTGGAACATTTCTGTTAAGAACTGCCACTTATTAAAGTGTATGACATTTAATCACACTTCAATGTCTTTACATTCTTCCTCTTCTCTCTCTCCAGTTTTAGTTTATTCCTAAAAAATGAATGTAGATATTTTTATCACCTTTGGTAAGATTCACTTAATTTCATGTTTCAGTAAAATAAAAATTTTAAATCCTTATTAATGAAAATGAGTTCTCCTTGAGTCAAAATCCTAAAAGAAACCAGAAGGATAGTATACTGTCATAAAAAGAACAAGATAGTTCTATATTACATAATGAAGAACAACTGTAAGTAACTCCATTTTCTTTCTAGTCATTTTCTAAAATTCTTGTTCTAATTTGGACTATGTCCATGCAATAAGGAAAAGTCAATATTCTAAAGAGAAGTGATAATATCTCTTTAGAACACAGAGATAACAATAAGGGGAAGATAGGAAGATTTATGCTATCACCAAAAAGAATGAGGAAAGTCTATGTGTACATACATGGAGCAATTTCTAATTTATACTGTTAAATGGAGGAAAAAAGATGCAGAAGAATATGTTATGGATTGCATATAAAGGGGAAAAAAGATATATACATAGGTGTTTGAGTATTCTTATACCATCTCTAAAAGAGTTGGTAAGTTATCTCCCACTGGAGAAGAGTACTAGATAGTTGCCAGATGTGGTCAGAAGGAAGATATAGTCTTTGTTGTATATGCTTTTATATTTTTAAATTGTTCTATTAAGTTCACATATTTATTACTGAAAAAGTAAAAATTTATGAAAAAGATATCTGTCGCTATGCAGAAGAGGTCTGGCACTCATCATTATTGAGACTCAGTGCTAATTTTATAGCCTATCTAGATTTGGGACAGATTTAAGAGTTTTGCAAAGTCTCTGAAAGCTTCTTTAATTTGTTGTAAGTACATAAATATATATATTTTAAAATGCAAGCACTAACATTCCTATGTAATATGTAACTTGAATGAGAAATTGCTTTGATGATGTATTAAGCTACACATCATCAGAGCCAGCAGTCACTCTGATGATGAATTGGTGCAATAAATCTCCAAGTGGGACACATTGAAAAAGTATTACTCAAAAGAGAACGGTCTTCAAGTTAAAAACTGATCCAACATAAAATTCAAAGAGAAAACTATAGAGAAACAATTTATCTGTTGCCAAGAAGTGATACGCAAGCAAAGATGTCTTCTCAGGGCACTTCTGTTTTGAACATTACAACTTTAGTGGCTCAGGGGAAATCAAAACAATGTGCGCCTTCTTCCAGCATCCAAAATTGATCCTGGATATAAGTGGCTAAGAGCACACCCAAGGCATCATCAGAGGAGAGAAGAAGGCTCACTGAGTACCAAAGATTTAAAGGTGGCATAGGAGGGGAAAAAATAGGGGCAGGGGAGGCATTTCAGAAGATGATCCATATACAATTTAAGTGAGACATTTGTTCTGAAGGCTGAAGAGCTGAAAAACTGCAATGGAATGCAGAACCCAAGTCCAGAACATGGCAATGAACAGGGAAGCATGAAGTGCATGTCACAGGTCAAGTTCAGAAGCAGTTTAGGGAATCCTCCCTGAGTTAGAAACTGGCAAAGAAGAGGGAATTTCACAGGTTGATTCAGAATTTTTCTATTTATTAATCATATGACCTTGGGAATTTTGAAATAATCTTTTGGCATTCAGATTAGAAAGAAAAATTTAGGATAGAGATGGAAAATGTTCACTTGCATCCATTACAAGTCACCAAAGAAGGTTTCGAACAAATGTGTCTGTGGTTGTTTTGTTCCTTTGCTTGAAAGTCTTTAAGTGAACACAGAATGTGATCTTTTAGAGGTCACCACGTGTGTAAGCAAGGGGAGCATATTGCAATTAATTCATTAATTCAGTAAGCATGTGTTACAGAGTGCTTGGTGTGCATCAGGTAGTGTGGCCAGCTCTGAGGACAGAAAAGTGAACAAAGGAGACATAGTAACTCTTTGCCTTTTTCATGCTTTGTCCCCTTTTTGTTTCCCTTGTCTAACAGCATCTTCTTAATCCTTCAATGTTACTGCATGTTTCATGTGACTCAAGTGATTATCTGTGGCCACTCCATCCCAAGGTATGATCTCCCTCTTCTGAATTTCATTGAATTTCACAGCTGGATGAAACATTCTAATCTAGTTCAACATTTTCAACTTAGATGAGACAGTGGTGGCCTATACAGATCAAGTGACTTAAGTGTTCAGGTTGTATATGTTGAGTTGTATTGAGCTCGGTCTTCTAACCTTTTTCAAGGCTTTTCCCACTTCATCATGCCTGCATATTTACTTGTCTGTGCCACTCATTTGGGACGTGACCTACACTGCCTTATTTGCTTTAAACTCTTTGAGTGTATAATTTATGTCTTTCCTAACTGAAGAGAACTTTGAGTCTAAGGACGAGGTCTAATTTATCTACGTATTCTCCTCCATCCCAACCCAGGACCTCACAGTCTTCCTGACAGAGGACCATGACTGCAGATATTACTCTTGGTAACTTTCATCAATCACTAAGTTCTGAAAGAAGAGCCATTCCAAGTAGTGCTCTCCAAGCGACCCTGATCATGTCAGTTTGAAAAAATAGACTGTGAGTCTCTTCTAACATCACATTCTAAAAAGGAATTCCATCTATATATGGAATTGTGGCAAAAGCACTTGAAGGAAAGGCAGTGAACTCCAGGGAATGAACTAGTAGATCAACTCCTAAGCTGCCCAGTTCTTTTAGATTAATTTCTTTTTAAAAAAATTTTACTGAAGTATAGTTGATTTACAAAGTTGTGTTTAATTTCTGCTGTACAGTAAAGATACACAGTTATATATGTATATATATTTTTTTCTTTTTCATATTCTTTTCCATTATGGTTTATCACAGGATATTGTATATAGTTTCCTGTGTTATACAGTAGGACCTTGTTGTTTATCCATCGTATATATATAATATATATATAATAGTTTGTATCTGCTAATCCCAAACCTCCCAGTCCTTCTCTCTCCCATCCCCCTCCCCCTTGGCAACCACACGTCTGTTCTCTATATCAGACTGATTTCTTTTGATATAGGGGAAAAAAAAAAGTTCTTAGATATGATTTAACAAACACATTGGGTAAAATGGTCCCTGAAAATAGTAATGCTGAATCTAACTGAAATACTGAAATATTTGAGATAGGAAAGAAAGACAGCTCAGTGGCAACAGATAGGAAGCCTTTTGCTATAGGATGTTTTTTTCAAGGATTAGAGTGAGGAACTCCTAAAAACAGCTCTGGCTAATGAAACTGAGCATATTGCCACAAATTCCTGAAAGATTATTTTAAAGATATAAACTTATAAATAAATAAACTTATAAACAAATATTCATTACTTTTGCACATAAGAAACACTCTCCACTCCTCCCCGTTTTTCAGGTTTCATTTAAAAATCCAATTATACAGAAATGCAGTTTTAATTATAATATTGATTTTACTTCTTTGCTAGGAGTGGGACTAATTCAATTAGTTCTAATTATGTGCACAGAGTGGTCGGACTAATATTGCAAGATGTTGGCCCACAAATTTCATACCACTTTTCTTAACATCCAAATCAGAGAGGAAAATTAAGGCTCTGAAAGGCCTGAAATCGTGCAGACCTTTAATAAAGGAAAACTAAGAAGGAGATACAATAGTCTGTTGAAGAATTTGACAAGTTGACAGGGGGTGGGGGGCGTTCAGATGCAAAATTGTTGTGCAAATCAGATTTTATTTAGCCTTTGCAATAAGCGACTGCAGCAGAATTTAGAGAACTTTTATGAGAAGCAAGAGGAAGACTAATGAAACAGTAATAAAGAAGAACTGTTCAGTGGTAACAACTACTTTTCTATTTAAAAAAAGCAAGGTAAGATCAAATGATAGGTTTAATAATTTATATAAAAATGAGCAGGATGTTTTGTAGAAATAAGAGGTGGTATGATAATTGTAAAATGTACTACACTATTAAACAGATGGAGAAACTTTACTCAAAGCTATTGTAATGGGGGAAAGAGATCTGAACTCTGATTTCTACTCTACTGAAACCACGAGCAGAATGGGAAGATTTTCCAGGCCACCTGTGTTTGTTAATTTGCTTTACTCAAAGGAAAAGTAAACTTTCTTGTATCTTCATGACAGGAGGCAGTTTTATATCTTGAAGCAAGGTGCCCGCCAAAGTTAGGCTCTTTCCCTCCCAAAGAGATAGGGAGATAGAGGCCTAAACTTCCTTGATGATTACATATCAAAGGGTTGTCTCTAAGTTCATTGAAAAAAAACAGTCCGAGGTATAAAACGGGCAAGAGACTTTTTTAAAGATTTACATCTCAAAGGGGCATAGAAAGAATTTGCAGTTACAAGTTTCTTAAACTAAATATTACTCAGAGAAAAGAGAGGTCAGGGGCCTAGAGTCAGGTGAAGTCTGGCTACAGTTTAGTCAGTCTGAGGGGAACAAACATGAAAATCTTCTTGGTCAGTACTTTGAAAGAAGGTAAGGTGTTTCTTTGAATATGAAAATACAGGGCCCTTCCACTCCAATTAAAAAAAAAAAAATGAAAATACTAACAGTGAAACACTTATTTGTGTGTACCTTAATCTTTGTTCACATTTACATTTAATGTAAACCTTTAGAAAAATGTAGCCACTGATAGGAGTTGCTCTGTTTGGAAACCAGGAGATCTGGGTACAAGCTGCTCTCTGGCACTTACTAGGTATAAGACTTCAAAAAAGTAAAGTCATTTTCTTTCTCTGATTTTAATGTCTTATTTATGAAATGAAAGACTTAGAAAGGCTTGGCCTTGGTGATAGTCTCAGGTCTCTTCTAGATTTTATATTCTAGGAGTCTATATGTGTGGTCTCTACAGAAATACTTATAATTCTGGTCATCTCATTTAGCTGCTATTTTCAACAGAAAATATGTACCCTAATATCTTGGGAGAAACTTTGAGTGATCAACTCTTTCTCTACAATCAAATGGCAAGTAAAATAGAAACTAGGGGAAATTATGTTTCTCTAGCACACAACTCTCTCCCCCCAAAACACCAAGACAAGAGAAGACAAAACAAAACAATACCCCAGGTTCTTTCCTGTCACGTCTCAGATGCCTTCTGCAAAATTATCATTGCCTGACCTCTTCCTCAAGGTATGAAAATAGCTTCAGAGCACCAGATCAATCAAAAAGCCTCCTGTATTCTCTCAATGACTGTGTAAGATCATGACCTTGAAGGTGCAGTCTTGCTCTTTCTGTATATACTGGGCTGTACAGATAACTTACGGAATTTAACCTATTTAGAACAATGTCCATGTATCACCTGGATCTTTAGCTTTACCTTTGATCCCAAAGTCACCATGGCTCCTCACATATTATATCAGTACAATCATTATAAACCCTTACCTTGGATGCCACTGATGGGCCCAAACTATTAGAGTGTTCAAATATGTTAAAGTATTTAGGGGAAGGCTTCCATTAGCTTTCTATATAGTCACTTAGAATTAACCTTTCTATGTTGGTGACAGAGAAAGTAGCTATAAGTATTAACCCTTCCAGGAGAGAAAGCAGCTTAATCCAGATAAGCAACATTTCTTTAGAAAGTCTGTGAACTCCACTTTTAGAATAAGGCTTTGTGTAGATCTGAAATTTTATCTCATTGGTAGTTACCTAGTCTAAGAAAATTAATTCATTTATAAATTATTAATTTATAATTAAAGGAAAATGCACAAATAACAAAAAATTAGCTTCAATGTCAAAAAGGCCAAATTATTGCAAAAAAAAAAAACAGAAAAAAAACCATGTCGATGATTATTGGGGCTTCCCTGGTGGTGCAGTGGTTAAGAATCCACTTGCCAATGCAGGGGATGTGGGTTCGATCCCTGGTCCGGGAAGATCCCACATACTGCAGAGCAACTAAGCCTGTGTGCCACAACTACTGAGCCTGTGCTCTAGAGCCCGTGAGCCACAACTACTGAGCCTGAGTGTCACAACTACTGAAGCCTGTGCGCCTAGAGCCCAGGTTCTGAAACAGGAGAAGCCCATGCACTGCAATGAAGAGTGGCCCCAGCTCACCACAACTAGAGAAAGCCTGTGTGCAGCAACAAACACCCAGCACAGCCAAAAGTATAAATAAACTAATTAATTAATAAAAACTGATGATTACTGGCACTATTCTAAGCACTTTACCTGCATTAACTCATTTAATCCTCATTTTCACCATTTTACATAAGTGAAAACAAGGCAAAGAAAGATTAAGTAATTTACCCAAAGTCACAAAACTAGTAAATGGCAAAGTGGGTATTCAAAGATCAGAGTTCCTACACACTAAGCCTTTTTCACATTGCCACACTAGCTTTCAGGAAAGACTCACCAGTTTTTAATTCCAACAGCCATGTAGTAAATATCTAGTTTTACTCTCAAGAACAGTGGGGTGATTACTTAACAAAATATTTTGAATATTTTATCAATTTAATTAGCAAAAAGCAGTCTTTGCTATTTGAATATGCATTTATTTAATTAATACTGAGTTTGAACACTAACAACTCTCTGTTTAATCATTTTCATTTACAAGTTGCCTGTCCTGAACTCATTTTTTCCTATTAAGGTAGTATACAAACATTATTGTAATACATATATAGAAATGTATTTATGCATGTAATACATATCAAGTATGTATGTAATGATTTTTAATTTGTTTATAGTGTCTTTGTTTTTTCTTTAGAGTTAGCTTTTTTTTTTTTTTTTTTTTTGCGGTACGCTGTCCTCTCACTGTTGTGGCCTCTCCCTGTTGTGGCCTCTCCAGTTGCGGAGCACAGGCTCCGGACGCGCAGGCTCAGCGGCCATGGCTCATGGGCCCAGCCGCTCTGCTGCGTGTGGGATCCTCCCGGATCAGGTCACAAACCCGTGTTCCCTGCATCGGCAGGCGGACTCTCAACCACTGCGCCACCAGGGAAGCCCAGAGTTAGCATTTTTATATTTTTAAAAGCATTCAACTTGTCTTTATGGTTACTCACAAAATACTTAATACTTCATTCGTAAAAAGGCTTCATTGTTCTAAATTAGATAAACATTTTCTTGTATCTTCTAAGATATTTATGCTTTATTATTTTTATATTTAAAGCTTCAATACATGTGGAATATACTAAGATCCGGTAATATAAATCATTCTCTTTCTCTCTCTCTCTCTCCATCTAACTAACCAATTTTGTCCTATACCTATTATTTAACGTTTTGTGTTTTCATTGAATTGAAATAAGATTTTTCTATATAGTACACTTTTTCTAACTTTCTTTTATTTGCTTGACCAATATATCTATTCCTGTGCATTTCCTTCCATACAGCTAAATCACTGAAAATTTATTTTTAATTTAGGTATATTTATTATTATTTTTTCAAAATGTATTTGTAATTGACTATGTACACTTACCAAACATTAGACTAAAGCATTAGACTAAACATTAAATTATGATCAGATTCAAAAAAGAAAAAAAGAAAAAGGAAAATCCCATTGATTAGAATTGAATTTAACTTACAAATTAATTTACGGAGAATTGATGTGATGACATAATTTAAATAAACTTAGACCCCAAACATGGCATTAATTTCCATCTAGTCAAGTCTTCTTCATACTGGTTCTTCACATTTCTTATAAATTTAATTCATAAGAATTAAATAATCTGACTGGCCATGATAAAAATAAACAAACACACACACGTTATTTCTATTTTATTTTAGCTTTATACCAATACCCTTGCTAAATTTTGTATTTAAAATTTTAATTAATTTTATTGTATTGCTCTCAGTATAAAGTCATTTTCCTAATTAATAATAATAGTTTTGGATGTTGCCACACATGTAAGTATACATTATTTTTCTATATTTATTATTCTGGATCTTGCTTCTAGCTCAATGTTCAATTTTCGTCTTATTCCTGATTTTATGAAAATTTGTCTAGAGTATCACCTTTACACATAATGTTAGAGTTTGGTTTGAGATTTATATTACAAGTTTATTATTAAGGTTTTCTTATTTTATGTTTTAGGTTCACTAGCATACGGAGGGACTCTGAGGTCTCCTTGACTCCTTATCTTGCTCTGAAGAGATTTTACTCTGGATGGTCTGCAGCAGTGTGAATTTCTTCCTTTACAGAGTAAGTAACTCTGAAACACCAATCCCTAAGACATTGCTCTGAGAAAACTTCTGGGCTCATCCTTCCCCACCACCAATTTAGCAACTGTATAAGCATCTCTGTCCTTTGTAGTACTGAGTGGATATAAGAAGATAAGTTTTAGATTTTAAGAAAGGAAGAGGGTAAGGGACAGGGAAAATAGCTCTTTGGGCCTTAAAAAGGGCTTTAATAGGGAGAGTAGCTTCTGAGGTAAGAATCTAAAGTTATGGTGACTGAATGGCAATTTCCTACCTTCTTTTTTTGGATGACCATACTTTTTCTTCTCAATAGTATATATATATATATATATATATATATATATATATATACACCTTTCATCCAAATACAATTCTGCTTCTTGAGATTGGAGAGTTCTCTCTTAAAGATGAATTAACATCTTCTTTATTTTTGTCACGTTTCTCTCATCCTCTAGTCTATAATTCCATGTTTTTCTATTTCACACCAAGTATGTACAATTCTTCTTTAACAGAGCTTCTCCAAGATTATTATCAATGCTGTTGTGGTGTAAGTCTGTGAGACTGGACTTTCTTACTGTCATTTTTCAAAGTGCTGATGACTGTGCTGTCTACGGAATGGTAACTCACAAATTACTTCTGTGACTGAAGATAGAAAAAAACGTTAAGTCAATTTCTTGAATTAATTAAGAGATAACATTGATATAGGAATGGGATTACTTAAAATTACACAGTCAAAAAGGCCAATTAAGGAACCAAATATAGTTAATGAGAAATTTTAATTGATAATTTTTCAAGCTGCTGGACTGGTCCTGTATTTTTTTCTATAGTTCAGCAAAAATAACAACAGAAAAAAACAACAACAAGAAGCAACAGAGGCTCAGCTGATTTTATACAAGCAAGCTCCTTCTGGATCTCAGTTGAAGTTTGTTTTTAGCCATATGAATCCACTTCTTTTTCTACCACATCAATACATATTTAGTTTATTGTTAATGATCTTTCCTAGTTAAGCAAGTTTCTTCTACTTTTTAAGAATTCTACAACTCAAAGAAGAAGATAAATTTCTATACGTTAAACTTCCTGGTTAAAAAATAAATTCAAATTTACCATGGAGGTCTTATCCTTCCCATTATTTTTTGGTGGTATTGTAGACTATATCCTCTGATTGACCTTCCTGAAGAAAATATCTAAAAATTCTAGTTAAAATATAAAAATTATCTTTTGAAAATTAATTGCTAAGCAGACAATATAGTAAGGAATCTTTAGAGCCCCAATCAAAATGAGACCAGGAAACAAGAGAGATAAGAGAATTATTCACACTGGCTTTCATCTGAGGACATTTTCCAGTGACCTGTAACTTTGAGTATATTTTCAAAGTTCCATGGAGCATGAATAGTAGAAAACGTTGAGTTTGTTCAATACAGGGTGAATGATAGGACATTTAGGCATAAAGTCTCACTGAGAGAGATGGAAATAATCCTGCTCCTCCACACCTGGAGATAGTTGAAGAAGAAGCAAAACAAGAAGGAGAAGAAAGAGGGAAAAGAGAAGGAGGAAAGAAAAATTGCACATCTCAAAAAACCTGTTTTTAGACATCACACTTCAAATCTGAGCCTTATAAGGATTTGTAGCCTGAATTTACATTTGTTGCTGAAACTAAAATAATTTAAAATGAAAGGTTTATCTTAAAGAAGTACTAGACTGATAGTGGCCTCAGGGATCTGGCAGAAGAAAATACAGATCTTCTTTTGAAGGATCCACAGCACTCACCTCATACCTCAAAAACACATGGGTTCACAGAATCAACATTATAAATGCAGAAGAAAACAAGGCACCATGAGTCTAACAGGCAAACACAACTGAAAAAACATGTCAGATCAACAAAGACTTCAGGTATTGGAATTACCAGATTCTGAATTTTTAAGATAAAGATTCATTTATTTAAAGAACTAAATTAAAAATGGAAAACAAAAGTAGGATAATGGAGAAAGAGGCCATAAAAATGTTCACTCGGATTTGAAAAATGTCTATATACTACTTCAGGATATTTAAAATATTATAAATAAAATTATACACACAGTGTGATATTGAACAACATATCATAAAGAATATACAAGAGAAATAATAACCTGAAAGATAGATCTGAAATATTAAGAATGCAGCACAGTGGAAGAAAATGTCATATATGAAAGTCATGCTACCTCAAAAGTAATGACTATCAGCTTTTAAAAATCAGAAGACAGTAATAATATCTTTAATGTTATTAAAAATACTCAATATCTGTCAGGACAACTGTCAACCCAGAATACCACACAGAGCAAAAATATCCTTCAAAGTTATTTTTCAGACAAACAAAAATTGAAAGTTTGCCATATTTCCTCATGAGAGGGATTTCCAAGAGATTTAATTTAATTAAAGGGAAATGAAACAGAGAATGGAGGTCTGAGATGCAAAATTTAATGATAACTAAGATGATAATATTTTATATAAATCTTTAAAATATTGACTATTAATCAATGATAAAATTCTGTCTCTTTTTTAAATGAATTAAATCTTCAAGAAAATAGCAACAAATTGGGTGGGTTTGGTTGAATTTAAAGTGGTTAAAGACATTATTCTTAAGGAGGGCAAAGATATTCATTATCACTTGAATTATATTAAAGAACTATGATACAATTTCTAAGTTATCAGCAGAAATAGTGCATACAACTTTCTGACATGTAAGAGTAAATAGTGGTGTAAATAAACGATAATCCAAAAGAAGCTAAGGGAAAGAAAAAGAAAAGAAAACTACAAAATTAGATGATGCAATTAAATTCACATCTATCAGTTATTACAATGCATGAATGGAACAAATTCTCCAGTTACAAAAGAAATTAGGCAAACAGGACTTTAAAAATCCAAGTAGATGCTCTTTATAAAAGCCATCTATAAAATATAAAGATGCTTTAATTTACTAGGAAGATAGAATAGTGTGAAATGCATACATACTTAATAGTATTGACTCAAAATACAAATGGAAAAGTGACTAAATTGCAAAGAGAAAATAAGATGATCCTAATAATGAGGGATTTTAACTACTGAAAGATCAGGCCAACAAAAAAATCAGTAAGTATATTATTTGAACAATATAATTAACAACTGATCACATACGTGGACAACTCTTAGACTACTAATTGAAAAAATAAGATTATTATTTAAAATAGTGAGGAAAATAAGATGTCAAAGAAAAGTAACAAATGTAATAGAGTGATTCTTTAAAGTTATATAATTCCTAGTTTTTAGAAGAGTTTTATTAGAGTATGAATATCTCATATTAGAGTATGAATATCTCCTAATGAACTCCTACTGAATGCCCAACTCAAAAGGCAGTTTTGTAATGAAGGTACTCATTCCAACCTCCTTTGAATTCAGCACTTTCTTCAGCTTTGTCATTGTCCACATTGTTGATTAATAACACATCTGTCTCCTATTCTAAATTCAAGTTCTTCACAAGATGGAAAGGAGATTGCAAGCTTTGACCCTGAGGTAAAACTATCCCGCAGGCCACCAGGGATGTAGAGAGGTTACTTCCTACTCTATTAAGGATCATGCAGCACTGAGAATCCCTCTAATAAGTCATTCCTTATGTGATTCTAGGACTTAAGCCCATTAAAGAGAAATCTCCCATAAGTCTTTCTATCATTGAGCTTACTAATGATCATGGGTGCTCACTGGTGAAGTCTTTTGTTAATTCTGTAACTATATCAGCTTGATCCTCAGGGGTACAAGTCTAAATCCTTTTCTCCCTTCATTCTTCTCTATCCCACTAAAATGATACCAACATTCTTTAGATCGTGTATGAAAGAAATAGTGTCTTTTTAACTTCATGTTTTAAAATATATATCTTAATTTGTTCCATTTCTCCACTCCTACTCCATACCATCATGCTTGTCATAATTTACTTGAAGTACTGCTAACCAACTGTGCCCCTCTATCAACCATTTTCTACAAACTCCTGAAGAGACTTTATAAAAATTATGAATCGGATCAATCTCTTGCCTGAAATCTTCTTTTGTATCTTCTTGCACTCAGAATAAAATCCAATCTCTTTACCTTAAACGGGCTTGGCCTTTGATATCTCTGCTCTCACCTGGTGGTCTTCTTGTTAATTATGATTCAGCAATAGGGGTCTTTTCCTTGTCCTCTGTCACACCGAGCTCATATTGCCACATTAAGACCTTTGCTTTTGTTGGTCCCTTTACCTTCCATGCTCTTGCCCTGGCTCTCCACAAAAGTGCTTTTTCTCATCCTTTGGGTCTTTGTTTAGACATCTCCACAGAGACCCTATCTGAACTTTCTCATTTAAGTGGCTTTTCCTCCTAATTATTCTATCAGCACCTTAAAAAAAAAAAAAAAACTTTTTCAGAACTTTGCAAATCTGCATTTAATATTTTTTTAAAAGCACATTTCAAAGTATATCTTCCCCATCAGACTATAAATGCCAAGAGACTTAGCAGATCACGTTAACTCCAGCACATGGCACAGATAAATGCCAGATAAATATTTTGAATGAAGGAATTAATGAATTGATGACGGAAATGTCTGAGCACAGAACCTGTCATGCAAGAGTCCTCAGTAAATGAGAGCATGCATATTTTGCATATTTATCAGTTACATAGTGATGGGTACATAGTGCTAAGAATTGGATGGGCTGTGGTGAACAGCGTAAAATATGCATTTGATGAATAAAAGATAGAGCTATGGCAGAGCTGGCCATGTATTCACCAAATCTCCTTTCATCTCCTTCCTGGCATTTAGCTACAGTGCACTTTCCAGTCTCCCATATAATCAGAACTCCCATGAGACTGAGTTCTGAACAATGGGATGTATACAGAGGTGAAATATGCCATTTCAGTCCTAGCTCATAAAATTCTCCAACACAACCTTCCTCTGTCTCTCTTTCTTTATGCCTGGGTAATCAAGATGACTCAGAATCTAAATTTAAAAAGCTTTCATTCCTGATGATAACATAGAGTAGTTTCTCCCACACCTCTCTCCCTACCTTGGACTATGATGTGAGTGAGAAACTTTCATTATATTAAGCCATTGAAATATGTGATTGTTTTTAGAGCATTAGAGCAGTTAGCCTACCTTTATTTATATGCCCTCACAAAATTATAATCCAGTGGGATTATAAAATAGTGTGACAATGTCTTGCCGCGTTTTGCTCTTTTGTTAGTTCTAGAATAGTGTGCTGTATTAGAACTTGTAAACTGAAGTCAAATTCATATAATAGAAATTAAATGTAATTTTCTAAAACGAAGCCAAAATTTACATGGAAGAGGAAACCACAGAAATTTAGGATCATAGAGGAGGTTACTAGAGACTTTTAAAAAACTTGTGTCCCCTGTTTCAAGGGAGCATCCTAAATAAGTCCTCAGGATATCTTCAGCTCATGTTGTTGGAGGGCCTCCTGCAAACATGCTTCCCTTGACCTATTTATTCTCTTTGCCCCAAAATGCTTTGCTCCTGAACTTCCACCTATATCATTGAGTCTGTTTTTTCAAGATTTTTGGATTTCAGAGAGATTGTTTTCAAGAGATTGTAACTTCTCATATTAATAGTGATAATTTTAAAAACCAGAAGAACTATAAAATCTAGCTTGAAAATAATAATTGTTAATATGGCATTGTAAAGAGTGGTTAAAAGAGCCATTATGCAGATGAGGGAATAAAAATAGGAAGGTCAAATAGCTTGCCTAATGGCACCCCATTTAGGAACCAGAACTAGAGTGCACAATGTATTCACTTTATTTTAACCCTTAAAAGTATTTTTATTTTTCTGATGTTTTGCCTTCAATTTTTTAATGTATTATTTTGTGATCTACATACAGTATTATACCCAACTTGAAAACTTGTTTTATTTCTTAAGTGTGTGTGTGGTTGACTAATAAGAAAAATATTTATTTTTGTTTGGTCATCATTTTTTTTTTTTTTTTTGCGGTATGCGGGCCTCTCACTGTTGTGGCCTCTCCCGTTGCGGAGCACAGGCTCCGGACGCGCAGGCCTAGCGGCCATGGCTCACGGGCTTAGTTGCTCCGCGGCATGTGGGATCTTCCCGGACCAGGGCACGAACCCGTGTCTCCTGCATCGGCAGGCGGATTCTCAACCACTGCGCCACCAGGGAAGCCCTGGTCATCATTTTTTATGTGATATTTTAGGAAAGGATCCTGGCTGGGCATCTTTGGAAAATCATCATCATCATCATTAATATTATTATTATTTTTTTTAGATCCAGGGAGTCTCAGGTTTTTTGGGGGAATTCACCAGGAGGGGCTATTTAACTACAAAGGCAAGCCCCTCCTGCCTGCTCCTGCAAAATAGATTGGGAGGGCCATTTGTGAAGATAATTCTGCAAACTGAGATATTAAAGTCTCTGTTATGTTAAAGGAATGAAACTTTGGGGACTGGCATTTAAAAACTGGAGACAAGTTTTCTAAAACAACATACTTTCCCTGAAATGTTGACCCTTACTGAAATATACTGCAGCTAGGGATGTTTATGGTAGAAGAGAAAATCTTGGGGGGTTGTTGTGATTGTGAACTGTTGCGATTGCCTTTGTTGGGCCAAAGAGAATACCCTGATTTCTGTACTCCTGAGTTCTGAGTAAGAAGTTATTTCATTCTTAGTGGAGTCTAGAGGCAGAATACCTGAGTTCATCTAAGTGTTTTACTGTTTCAGGTCTTACGTTGAAGTCCATAATCCATTTCAAGTTAATTTTTGTGAGTGATATAAGAAAGGGGTATAATTTCATTCTTTTGCATGTGAGTTTTCCCAACACAATTTATTGAAATGACTATGCTTTCTCCATTGAGTATTCTTGGCTCCCCTGTCAAATATTAGTTGAGCATATATGTGTAGGTTTATTTCTGGGGTCTCAATTCTGTTCCATTACGTCTATTTTTATGCTAGTACCATACTCCTTGGATTACTATAGCTTTTTTGTTTGTTTGTTTGTTTTTGCAGTACGCGGGCCTCTCACCGCACAGGCTCCGGACGCGCAGGCTCAGCGGCCATGGCTCACGGGCCCAGCCGCTCTGCTGCGTGTGGGATCCTCCCGGACCAGGTCACAAACCCGTGTCCCCTGCATCGGCAGGCAGACTCTCAACCACTGGGCCACCAGGGAAGCCCACTATAGCTTTTTAATACACTTTGAATTCAGGAAGTGTGATGCCTCCATCTTGGTTCTTTCTCAAGATTGTTTTGGCTATTAAGAGTCTTTTGTGGTTCCATATGAATTTAAGGATTTTTTTGTTTTTCTATTCCTGTGAAAAATACCATTGGAATTTTGATAGAGAATGAATTAAATCTATAGATGGCTTTGGGTAGTATGGACATTTTAACAATATTAACTCTTCCAATCCATAAATATGGGGTATCTTTTCATCTATTTGTGTCTTTTTCAATTTCTTTCATCAATGTCTTAGAGTTTTTGGTGTGTAGATCTTTCACTTTCTTGGTTAATTTTATCCCTAAGTATTTTGTTGTTTTTAATAGTATGGTTTTCTTTATTTCTTTTTCAGATAGTTCACTGTTAGTGTATAGAAATGCAACTGATTTTTTGTATGCTTATTTGGATCCCAAAACTACAGAATTTGTTTATTACATATAACAGTTTTGGGGTGGAATCTTTAGAATTTTCTATATACAATATCATGTCACCTAGGAAAGTGCTGTTATAAAAGAGATGGCTCAATGAGCATTAGATGACTTTATTAGCTCTTACAAAGGGTTAGCTCTGAGCAAATGGTATAGCTGTGGCTAGAACCCTCTTCAGCACAGTGAATTGCTACTCTGGTCATCAGCAAAAACAGAGCAGGCAGAGTGGGCATTTAGTGAATGCATTAGTGCAACCTGGGACAGTTAGCAAAAGCAGAAGAAACTTTTTCAGAGTGTAAGTAGTAGTAAATAGAACCACCCACTTAGGACAGAGGAAACAAAACTTCATAGCCTTAGGACATATTAAGACCCAGAAATCCAGCAAAGAATAGACTTACCCTGATTCAAGAGATTCTTGTAGAGGCACAAGCCATCTCCCTTATTGTGTTTTATAGTACTGTATTATAGTTATCAGCTTCTAACACAATATATCATGTACTTATTTATTGAATTAACTGTTTATGCTTTTCTTCTCCAACCTAGAATAAAAGCTCCAGGAACATAAACATTTTTGCTGGCATGTTTACTTCCCCAGCACATACAATAATACTTGGCAGAGTGTTAGGCTAAATTCAGTAAATACTCAAGCAAATGAATGTTAAAATGTAAATGATAAATTTAAATCACAGAGATTTTTAATATAAATCTGATGAAATGTATACAATGGTTAAATATGCTTGATGAAAAATGAAAAATGAATTGCTAGTTTTGGGTAAAACAATATACGGTAGTCTGCAGTGATTTCAAAGACAAAGGCTCATGCTTTACTTCCATTAGGGCCTCAGTACTTTTGGTGGTCTTAGCAGGGGCCCAGGTATACTTGTGCGTGCACACATGTGAGGGCACACACACACACACAAACTCAAATTGCTATCCCCTTTGTCCATGCTTGAATCAGTATCTGAAAGCATATTATTCACTGATTTTTTTACTTGTTTAATAGTTGCCTCCCCATCAAGATGCAAATGCCAATACAGCAAAATCTAACTTTTCTGTCTTTTTCACTGAAACCTCAGAATCTACAGTAAAGTAACTTTTTCAGGAAACATGAAGTTTTTGTACCTTATTTTAAATAGGTAATTCTCATGCAAGAATTGGTCTGCCTTATAAAAATAAATCTAATCTTGTTTTAATATTACCTTTGGAAATATAAAACATGGAAATGAAATGTCCCCTAAAATACATTTCCTGATCCTTTATTTAACTTTTCTTTGTTTTGCCTCAAGTACTGTAAAGCTAATAATTCCCATTTGGGGAGTATCTACCACATGTAAAATCCAGACTAAAGGCTATAAAAACATTACCTTTAAAATTCAATGCAAATCTGTAACAAAATACTATCAGTATCCATATTTCAGAGTTCAGGAAACTGAGGCTTAAATTCCATTCAACATATGTTAATACTATTAGTTTGGTTAGTACTAATGTACTTTCAATCTCAATTTTTTTTCCTGTGCTTAAAAATTTACATCCACTAGGCTTAGTCCCTAAAATTTAAAAACAAATAAATAAATAGCTTTCAAGGAACCACATTAGGCTAAAGAATGCAAAATGTATAACTTCAGTTCAACTCAGTTCAGCTCAACTGACCACTTAAAGAAAACTCAAAGTGAAAATCAGATTTACAAGATTATTCCATGCAATTAAGAAGTAAATATAGTTATGTGGATCATATTGAATTGTCAGCAAAATTTTGTTTATATGAGTCATCAACTTCAAGTTAAAAACTAAAATGAAAATTAGGTAAGGCTAAGATTTCTTCTAACCATCATTCAAACATGTATGCAATAAACATTTACTGACCACTAGAAAATGCAACCAAATTATATATATACAAAGGAATACTACTCAGCCATAAAAGAGAACAAAATTTTGCCATTTGCAGCAACATAGATAGATTTGGAGGGCATTGTGCTAAGTGAAAGAAGTGAGACAAAGAAAGATAAATGTTGTATGATATCACATATATGTGGAATCTAAAAATTACAACAAACTAGTGAATATAACATAAAAGAAGCAGACTCACAGATATAGAGAGCAAACTCTTGGTTACCAGTGGGGAGGAGAGAAGGGCAATATAGGGGTAGGGGAGTGGGAGGTACAAACTACTGGGTGGAAGATAGGCTCAAGGATGTATTGCACAACATGGGGAATAAAGCCAATATTTTACTAAAACTGTAAATGGAGAGTAACCTTTAAAAATTGTATAAAACCTAAAAAAAATTTTTAATAAAAAAATGTAACCAAATAAAACAGAGAGCAGAGTACTGTGACAGTGAATGTAATATAATATAATACAATGGGATTACTAATTATAAGCAAAAGAGAAGGAAATAAAGTAAATGGAAACATAGAAGCAGTATGTAATTCAACCATGAGAATGTTTAGGAAGCAGTCATAGTCCCTGAACATCTGTACCTGGAGACAGAACCTCTACTCAGGTAATGGTTCTACAGAACCAGTCAACTCAGGTAAAAAGCTTCTGCTGTCTTAAAGACCTGATAGGCAGAGCCTATGTTATAAAACTCTGAGTTTGGGGGATAAGATTTAGAAAAGGCTCCTGGTGTGTATGGAAGATGTTATCTTAACAATTTCAAAATAGGTATGTTTTTAGATTGCTGAGTTTTGACTTTATAGTTTTGTTTCTCTGTGAAAAGTGTCCTTCTCTGTTCCCTATGCCTTAAACTATATTCTGAAGAGTGTGAGTTAAAACAGAGGAGCAGTCTATTGGTGGTCCCTTCAGAGTGCTTTGGGAGCACAGAGTAAGGAATGGCTAATCTCTCTATTAACATGAACTAAGCAAATTAAGTAGTTTCTCTGAGACTTGGTTTCCTTTATAATGACTATTCTAACCTACCTCACAAGGTGGTAAGAGAAAAAAAATAATCAATACAAAATATATGCCAGGCACAGAGTAGCTGCAACATTTGCATTTATCTTCATTGTCATGTATTTTAATAAGAATTAGGAAAATGTACCTAATATACATAATACTCTTCTCAAAATCCTCATCAATGTTTACCCACTGAGAAGAGCATAATGTCTCCAATCTTTAGCCTAGCATTCAAATCTGTCCACAATTTGACCCAAACCTATTTTTTTCACCTTTCATTTCCCCTATAAAACACACTCTCATGCACATTTTGAAATTCTCCCCCAAGATGCCTCTTGTTCTAAATAAATAAATAAGCAAACAAACAAACAAAAAATGCATTCTCCTTGATAAGAATTTCTAGAGATTTAGAGTCAGGCTTTTCTTCCTGGCACAGAGAGGGAGACACACTTACAAATGGAGATTTCCCTTATACAGTCCCCAATTTACTTCTTGACAAACAAGTTTTCAACTGTATTATGGTGTGAAAGTGACATGCATTCAGTAGAAATCATACTTTTTGAATTTTGATCTTCTCCCGGGCTAGCAATATTCAGTCAGATATTCTCCTGTGGTGTGGAGTCAAAGCTGTCAGTCAGCCACAAGATTGCAAGGGCAAACCACCCATACACTGAAAATCATTCTGTACCCATACAAACATTCTGCTGTTCACTTTTAGTACTTTCAGTGCATTCAATAAATTACATGAAATATTCAACACTTTATAGTAAAATAGGTTTTGTGTAAGATGATTTTGCCCAACTATAGGCTAATGTCGGTCTTCTGTGCAGGTTTTAAGGTAGGCTAGGCTATGATGTTTAGGTTAGGTATATTAAATGCCTTTTCAACTTGCAATATTTTCACCTTACAATGGGTTTATCAGGACATATAAACCCACCATAAGCCAAAGAAGATCTATAATTGTAAATGTCTCTTATGAAAGAGTAACTTCTACAGTTTTCAGAGCTTCACCTGTATCTGCTGTTTCTTAAGAATAATCAGCCTAAAATAATCAGTAAGCCAAAGATGCATATTTTCTTTTTTTTTTTTTTTGTGGTACGCAGGCCTCTCACTGTTGTGGCCTCCCCCGTTGCGGAGCACAGGCTCTGGAGACACAGGCTCAGCGGCCATGGCTCACGGGCCCAGCCGCTCTGAGGCATGTGGGATCTTCCCATACCAGGGCACGAACCCGTGTCCCCTGCATCGGCAGGCGGACTCTCGACCACTGTGCCACCAGGGAAGCCCAAGATGCATATTTTCGGTGATATATTGTGTTCCCCTTCAAGAGCCACTTCAGTCTAATGGCCTTCTTGTTTAATTGATTTAATACCTGAAAAATCTACCTTTGAATGGTTTATTTAAATGAGCAATACATTTATTATTTATTTTCCCTTTTCTTTCTTTTTTCTGCTTATGCAAGCTTGGATTTGGTTTTCAATCACTTAAAGATTCCTAACGGATACTTGTATAGATACAAAAACTGGAAACTACACATTTATTTCCTTCTCATAGGAAGTTTACATCTCTTTTGCAACATGTGCTATATACAAATCAAAAGTGCACTACGAATACAATTTATAAGCCCAAATAACGAGCTGTGGCAATAGCACCAAAGATGTTTAGGGCAAAGATTTGAGTTGGGTCAAAAAAACAAAGTAAGGTTTAAGCTAAAATCACTAAATATGAAAATGTGAGGCAATGGAACTTTAAATCTACCCTCAAGCATTTCAGTTTTTTTAAACTTGATTTAAATAACCTGACATACTTTGTCTCTGTATTGTAGCATTTAAGATTATATTCAATCTGGAACCATGAAAAAAATTTGTTTTTCACTGACTTTTAAATGTAGTGTTACTTTTATATTTGACATCTTATTCCAGGAGTAATTATCATACCATTTGGAGAAATATTTATGTTTACCATAGTGTTTTCAATGGAATGAATGCCTCCTTAAAAAAAAAAAAAAATCCATAAAGTTAGCCAATCAAGAAGACAAATGGTCTGCAGTTGTTTTTTTAACTCCTATTAATACTCTAGCCTTACCTAACTCCTTCATTTATCCTTCTGTTTTCAAAGGAGCTCTTAATTACTTCCATTCCCATTTCAGTTGTAAATGCTTCTTTATTGTCATTCTTTCATTAGAATAAATCCTCCAACTTATTCAAGGACCTGACACTTCACCACTGATTTACAAGTGATCCAATTTTATTAATCAGATGTTTGCCCTGGCTTTGGAGTATCCGTACTGCCATTGCTGACAACTGTTGGTAAAAGGTCCTCCTTCTTCCTCCCCATTTCTTGGAAAATGCACAGGTACATTTTCAGCATTTTATTTCAGGAAGGCTGAAATTAAAAAGAACTAGGGAAAATAGAAAATCTTGTAATTGTCTTGAAAAGAGTTATTATTTCACACTGTTGGCTAAGCAGACTATGGTTGCAGTGGGGATAATTGTGATCTATAAAAGATTTGTCTGAAATTTTCCATCAGAAATTCTTTCTTCATGGATATCAAGCTACTCCTGAATTTACTATCATAGTACCAATTCATAACACCACTGAACAATTTTCTAAAAGCAAAATTAAACAACACACAGAAACCACATTAAACAAGTATGGTGGTTGACTTTAGTACTTCTTTTCATGTTCAGAAAACTCCACTTTAAAATATATTTAAGATACACTAAAGATTATACATATGAACTATATATTCATGAACTACATATATATATATATATATATATATATATATATATATATATATATATATATATATATATATAAAATCCCAGTCTTCTTTTAGGACTTGACTATGTGGATCTTTCCAATTAATAGTTATTACTGAAACCAAGCAGGACCCTGTGGGGCTCCTGGTCATGGAAGCCTTTTAAACATCAGGGAAGGGAGGGGATGCAGAGACAAGTGAGGAACAGTCAAAAAACAATAGTGCAGCCTTGGGGCAGGGTCCTGGTTGCTTCAAGGGTTACACATAACAATATCTCTGAGCTCTTTACAGAACTAAAACCCCAAGAAATGGAAGATGTTAGCACTCTTCATTCCAGACAAGACCACCTGAGGTCAGATTAAAGGAACCAGCAAAGCTCATCAGAAGACTACCTGAGACCATATTAAAGAAGTCTAGGCCCTGCACACACCCTAATCCTTATTAGCAACCATGCCCTTGAACCATTGCTATAAAAACTCCTCACCAAATCCTCCCAGGTTGGGACACACAGTTTTGAGGAGCACGAGTCTGCTGTGTCCCCATTTGCCTGGCAAAGCAATAAAGCTATTCATTTCTACTTTACCCAAAGCTCTGTGTCCAAGATTTGATTCAGCACCGGTGCACAGAGGCCAACATTTTCAGCATCATTACTGACCAAGAACAAGTTTTTGGAATCTCTTTGACTGTAACTGGCCTGGGTTATAGAGAGCTAAAGCTTTGTAGATGCATTCCTAAAAGTATTTTAAATAATCTTTCATTAAATAATAATCCTTGTCTAACACCAACATGTGAACTTCCAAATGTTTCAGTTAGAGGCTTTACATTAGTGTGGATTACTATTTCTTCATTTGACATTGTAAGTTGTCCTTGAATATTTTCTACAGTCCAGATACCATATTACATAGAATCCACAATCCTTTCTAATAGTTTCATTTTTTTATTTCATATACAGCTTTAAATTACACTTCAATCTCAGTTTTAGTTTTGTATAAATGTCTATTTATAACAGTTTTTTTTTTCTTCTTTTTTCGTGATTGTGTTAGTTTCCTACAAACTAGGTGGGTTTAAAACAATAAAAGTTTATCTTCTTAACAATTTTGGGGGTCAGAAATCGAAACTGGTATGGTCAGGTTGTCTTCCTCTCGAAAGTTATCAGGAGAATCTGTTCCCTTGCCTTTTCCAGCTTCTAGAGTCTACCTACATTCGTCATGACCCTTTTCTTCATTTTAAAAGCCAACTATGTAACATCATCAAATTATCCTTTCTCTGAAATCTAGTTCTGACATCAGATCTTATTATCTATCTCTGACCCTCCTGTTTTCCTCTTATAATGACTCTTGTGATTACACTGGACCCACCTAAATAACTCAGGACAATCTCCTCATCTCAAAGTCCTTAACTTAATCACTCCTGCAAAATCCTTTGGCCACATAACATAACATATTCACAGGCCTTGGGGATTAGGACGTGGAAATCTTTGGGAGACCATTATTCTTTACAACAATTATATAAATCACTGGGTTCTTTGTATTTATAATATTTTTCTTCTGTGATTTTTATTTATTTGGCTGCATTGGGTCTTCGTTGCTGCACGTGGGCTTTCTCTAGTTGCACCGAGCAGGGGCTACTCTTTGTCGTGGTGCATGGGCTTCTCATTGTGGTGGCTTCTCTTGTTGCGGAGCACAGGCTCTAAGCACGCGGGTTTCAGTAGTTGTGGCACACGGGCTCAGTAGTTGTGGCACACGGGCTCAGTAGTTGTGGTTTGTGGGCTCTAGAGCACAGGCTCGGTAGTTGTGGCGCACGGACTGAGTTGCTCTGCAGCATGTGGGATCTTCCCGGACCTGGGCTTGAACCCGTGTCCCCTGCATTGGCAGGCAGATTCTTAACCACTGCACCACCAGGGAAGTCCCTTCTATGATTTTTTTAAACCTAAAGAAATCTCATCTTTTTTCAAATATTCCATAAAGTTTTTCAACAGTTGCATTATAGCAGGTTGAGTTGCAAAGCATGAGAATTTAGTTCTACTTATGCATTGTATCTCAACTTTAAAGTCGCTGAACACTAGCAGTTGAAGTTTATGCCCTTTTCTACTTTTGAAACAGTAGGAAGGGGGTCAGAGCACAACCTTTGAAAGAATGACATAGCCCAAAGTACATGATATAAACTGATTAAAACCAAATGGGTCTAAGATGGCAGACAAGTTGACTTCCACTAGACCTTGAGCCTCAGTATACGCTCACTTTAACACATCAGCAAGCTAAATGACACACCCATAGGCACCATGACTGTTCTAAGGCAGACCATAAGGATCAAAAAGTGGGCGGTGGCCCATTTCCTGGAAATCCCAGTCCCTTCCTGAAAGAGCTGGAATACTCCTCCCACTCATTAGCCTATGAAATTACTCACCCCTATAAAAACTGACAACCCTATACCCTGGGGCCTTTCTTACCTTCTGAGATGGCCCCACACTGTCTGTGGAGTATGTTTCTCACAAGGCCTTTCTCACCTTCTGAGATGGCCCACACTCTGTCTGTGGAGTGTGTTTCTTTCTAAATAAATCTACTTCTTATCTATCACTTTGTCTTTCATTGAATTCTTTCTGTGATGAGACATCAAGAACCTGAGATTCATGAAGTCCTGAAACAAGGTGTGTGATCTCAGTTGGAAGACTGTGGGTTTTGGCTGGGTTCGAGCCCCAGCCATGTGGGTTCGAGTCCCAATCTGAGGTGCATAGTTTCACTTTTAGTAAATCATTTTCTATTGTCTTGGGATTTGTTTGGTGTCCTGTTACTTCACCACTTAACATGAACCAGTCATTTACTATATCTCTTTGTATAAACTATTAATAGTTCATTATAGTTTGTATCATGTGTATGAATAGAACAGATGTAATTTTCTAAAAAGAAATCTGTAAAGTTTAATTTAGGTTTAAGTCTAGTTTTCCCATACATACATGGTTCATCAATAGGCACCAAATGTGAAGGGATGTTGGGTTAAGGAAATTGTAAATCATTTTGTCAGTAGAAATGTTTCAGTGTCCACATCTTTACCATCATTGGAGTAAGGGAAATTTCCCTTCTTTCCCCTTTTAGTTCTTTTGGCTGGCAATAAAAATGACATAAGGCAGATTAATAGGAGAAAACCTAATTATTATGTATACATGGGGAATCCACATAAGTATAAAGAACTCCAAAGACAACAAAGGAAGGTGAGGTATATATATATATATATATATATATATATATATATATATATATATATAATATATTATTCTGGACTAAGGAGAAGGAGGTGGGGGTCAGAGACTTCAAGGGGAAATTCACAGGAAGATAAAAAGAGATAACGTTTGGTAAACAAATGAGTGCTGGTCTGTCCAAAGACAGTGGGACATAGAGAGGACTGTGATCAAATGGGCTTTCCAAGCTTCCTCCCTGTCTACCACATCTAATGCTTAAATTATAGTTATCTCTGGTGATAGCTCCATACAGGACAGTCTTCCTATCTTAAATTCTTTTTGACAGTAAGGAGGAAGTTCAAAGGTTCTTCCCAAATCTTTTGGGCCTTGATAGTTTTCAGCTCAAAATAATCTGCATGCCAAAGTGGCACATCTGGGGGCCACTCAGGAGCAGCCTGCCCTGAGTCCCATCACCATTTCTATATATCTAAATAGCCATTTCCCAGGGGGTCATTCTAAAATCTTTTACCCTTATCTATCTGGCTGTCATTTTACCTGTATGAAAATTAGGCAACCTAAGTTGTTGATCTTGGTAGGATGTAATGTCCTTTACTGAATGGGAAGCATCTCTTGTGGTTTAATACTGATAGAGTAATGTAGCCCAAACCGGGGCTTATAGCCCTAATTTGCATTCAAAAAAAGAATAACCCTCTAAAACATCTGTTCATTAGTGCAGCAAGCTCCACCTCCAAAATATAGCACAATCTGTCTATTTCCTATTTCCTTCTATCCTCACTATCAGTCCTTCATCCAAGTACTACATCTTTCACCTGTATCACTGCAACTGTCAGTCTCTTGTCTTCCTCTCTTGCATCTCTCTTGTCTATTGTACTGGGACAATAAAGACAAGCAGAAAGAGTCACCTGAATGTCTGGGTCCTGTAAAATGTAAATTATTAGCATGATCTTTAGGGCCCTGCATGAACTACTCTCTGCCTAGCTCCCCATCTTATTTCTTATCACTTACCCATCTTCTATTACACTACAGTCTTACTGGCCAGTTCTGTACCCAATGAGCTCTTCTCCATAAGATTGCCACTGCTTTTCCAGCTGCCTTAAATTACCTTCCCCAAAGTCTTCCCATTGCTGACTCTTGTGCTTTAGGTCTCAGCTTAAATGGTATCCTCTTACAGAAGATTTCTCTAACTACCCTCCCTAAATTAGAGCCTCCCTATCATTATCTGTGGATTACCTGTATATTTCCATACTCTTCCCTAAAATGTTAACTTCATGATTTTAAGAGCTCTTTCTTATTTTTATTATAACCCCAGCACTTTGCATAGTACCTTATACATTCTAGGCAATCAATCTGTATCTGGCAAGAAAATGAATTAATAAACAGATAAATTATGAAAAGAGGGGAGTTCACCTTATTCCTCTCATCACTGGTTTTTTTTTTTTTTTTTTTTTTTTTTTTTTTTTTTTTTTTTTTTTTTTTTGCGATACGCGGGCCTCTCACTGTTGTGGCCTCTCCCGTTGCGGAGCACAGGCTCCGGATGCGCAGGCTCAGCGGCCACGGCTCACGGGCCCAGCCGCTCCACGGCATGTGGGATCTTCCCGGACCAGGGCACGAACCCGTGTCCCTTGCATCGGCAGGCGGATTCTCAACCACTGCGCCACCAGGGAAGCCCTCATCACTGGTTTTTGACTCTCATTCCAAATTTACATATCTTACAGATGCAAAAGCAATGTTGGAGAAAGAGACAGGGAAGATATAAAATCAAAGAGAACGTCCCACAAAGCAGAAAAAAATCATTTCCAAATACCTCACCTGCTAGTTATGATATTGCAACTGGAGAAAACTCCTATGCAAATTCAGTCATGCAAGCCCCATTTAGCTCAGAAAAATGTGTAGAAATTGATTGAGTGAGCAGCTGGTGATATTGTAGTCAGGCTCTCTGGAAGTCAATTGGGAAGCGCTGTGAAAAATCCTGACATTGTACATGTAGCTATACTGACTTCCATTGTGCCCCAGACACTCATCACACACAGTTGCTCTCCACTATTACAAAATAACGGGATGCCTCGGAGTCTCTGATGACTCTCATCAATAGTCTGCTAAGAAAACGGAGTAGAAGGGAGTGATGAGCTGGAGCTTGAGCTCTTCTAAATGAAATGAAAAAGCCCCTAACCTTGTGAGTTTTTACTCCCTTCACGAAATATTTTTATTCTCCCACAGACAAACTATTCCTTCTCAGGTCTCTTTTTATATTGTTCTCATGGAAAATCTAGCATTGAAATTAAATTACTTTCTTTTCCTGGTATTTTATTCACGTATCTGTATCAGTTAGTGATTGTCATGAAATAGACGTCCCAAATCTTGTGCTTAAAATACCACATGGCCATGTATTATTTCTCACAAGTCTGCAGTTCAACTCGACAGTGCTGCTGTTCCGGAGTGGGCTTGCTCATGTGTCCTTGAGGAGCTGGTAGGTTGGCTGGTGGCCTAGGCCTCATCTGGAGGAACATGGCTATTCTCTATGTGTTTCTCACATCTTTAATGTCTATTATATTCTAGGCATTGTGTTCTGTAGTGAGAATACAAAGGGCAATAAAACCTTGTGATCTTGAAGAGTGTAGGGTGTAAAAGAGGAATAATGATTTGTAAACAAATACAGCACTTAAATACCAAGGGCACTACAGAGAAAATTGTGGCTCACACAAAGGACATCAGGGAGGAAAATATTCAATCCTGAGTAGACTGAGAAGGAGGTTTCAGGATAGACTTTGGGATATACATCTCTTGAATCAAGTCTTAAAATATGAGAAACATTCTGTTAGGTCTTTAAGCTAGGATTCCATTCAGAAAGGTCAGCTGAGCAAAAGCACAGATGTATGAGACATGCAAGGTCTCATTGGGCCTGGTGAGCATGAGGTGTGAATTCAATAGTGCAAGATAAGACTGAAGGAATAGACAGGGGCTGTGGGAGCTTTGTGTGCCAGACTGAGTTTGAATTTTGCCTTAGACACTAAAATAATAATAATAAATTACATTTATTATATTGTTGCTACATGGTAGGCACTCTCCTAAATCTTCTGCATGCCTTTCTTCTCATTTAGAGCTCCATATACCTTTATGATATGGGTACTAGTATTATCCCTATTTTAAGATGTGGTTATTAAGGTTATTTAGGATACAGACTCTAAATAAACTTATATAATGCTTCAATCCTGCAGATCAAATCATTCAAATACAAAAACTAAAGTCTTGCCCTATTTTATCACTTACACCACTAACTGCTAGTCAATAGAAGAATACACAAATCTTTGTTTCTGAGAACATAGTATTAAATAAAATTGAAAGTTCCATACATGATGAACTCCCAACTTAAGCTGCTTGTCATGCTTCATAGCATATAACAGGGTGTTGAACTAATAATAAGTATATAAGAAATATTTACTGAATTTAAATAAACCAATTCATGATGATGAGGGGATGTGAAATGTTTCCAGGTTACTTAATTTTGGCAATACAGTATTTTGTATATTCACCATAATGCTAAATGATTCTAGGGAAGAAAAGAAAAAGAAAGACTTGACAAACTCAACATGCTTCTTAAGTACCTTGATTAATTGTTGCATCTGTGTTAACATCTTATTGAGGACATTTTCTGTCACTTAATGAATACTACTTATAATTGAATTGTAAAATTATTTATATATTTCTTTCCCCTGAAGAGCAGTTATGGTTTCTACTTTCTAATAACTTGAGTTATGCATCTTACGTATGTTTCCCTCTTTGTTCTGGCTTCCTGAAAGCTAGAGACAAACATGTTTTCTACAAGATTAAAAAAAAAAAAAAAAAAAAGTCACGTCCCTCAGTCTAACATAAAAGCAAATAAGGAAATCTTTAAGTAAATCATTCAAAGTGATGTCAACTTTCCAAGGCTCTATACAATCAATACTTCACCACTTATCTGTGGAATGACCTTTTGTTGTTCAAAATATGAATTTTTGGAATTTTCTTATTTAAAACGTTTGTTGTTTAAAAGTTTAGAAAATAGAGATCAATAGTGACAGCTACCCAATAACCCTCTACCCACAGATAATTTCTATCAACATTCTGAAACATTTTTTTTTTTAGTCTTTTTTAACATACAACTTCGTTTAAACAAAAATAAAATCACACTGGAAATAATGTATCCTAACACACCCTATAAAACATCATGAATACCTTTCTATGGTATTTAATATTTTTCTACATTATTTTTAATACTATACCTTACTTATGATATGCCACAATTTACATCACAAATGACCTATTATTGACTCTCACATTATTTATATATTTTCCCTATTATAAACAGTGATATGACATGCAGTCTTTTGTAAAGATCTTTTTATACACTCATTGGTTCATTAGGATAAATACATGTGAAATAGAATTATCGGGTCAAAAGGTACATACATTTCATTTTTCATTTCAAAAGGTACACACATTTTTCAAAGGTACATACATTTTCAATGTACATACATACATTCAATTTTTCATACATACATTTTCAAAAGGTACATACATTTTTCAACGTTTTGATGCAGACTATCAAGATATGTTCATGAAAGTTGGTCAAAACATACAATGCCCCAAGAAAATGAATGTGCTCATTTCCTACACTTTCTCAAACACGGAACACTGCAATATAATATTTTCTTTACTATTTGATTGCTAATGTGCATTTCTATAATTGTTAATGGAGCTGAAGTTAGCTTTATAGGTCAGTATTAGCATGCTTAGGACAAAGCACATTACTTCAAAGAAAATAAAAGACTTCACAGGGTAGGACCTTTACCTGGGTCATATTTTTACCAACAGAGTTAGATGCCATAATTGGCAGTTTTCGGTACATTGTTGTAGTAGGGAGATTAACTTTTCCCAAGGGAAAAAATACTTCCAGTGGAAAGAGAAAGGCTGGTACTCAACCTATATGTGATTACTACATATTATTTGTGGCCATTCTCAGAGCCCTCTGTTCTGAAGATCTTGACAACGAGTATTCCAATGAATCTCTTGCATGTTTTACATCTGAAGATGAGGGGAAAACAACCACTTGTTTGGACATGATTTTCTGTTGTGTTTGGTTTAAACCTTTGTTTCATTGGAATCAATTAGCCAGCTCATCTGCTAAGTGCTAGGGATATAATAGCAGAGTTCACAGGAATTTGGGAATGAAAGCATTTCCCTTGCTCATCTACGCAAAGGTGAAGATGAGATTCAAAACCAAGTCTATCTGATTGAGAATAATGTGTTCAGGGCTTCCCTGGTGGCGCAGTGGTTGAGGGCCCACCTGCCGATGCAGGGGACACGGGTTCGTGCCCCGAACGAAGGTTCATAACTAGATAAACTGTTGAAAATTTTTGATTTTCAAATTTGGAACTATGAAAACAACTGAATTGAGAACAACCAAACTAGTATGGAAGAATTTTATAATGATCTACCAAACTACAATTTACATGCCTTTATAATTCACTGCAATATACTTGGTACAAATTAATTCCTGTTCATTTGTTAACCTCTCACTATTAAGAACTAGCAAAATACTAGCAAATATGGCAAAATACCATTTCTAAGAATTCCCCACTTAGCCTCACATGAATCAGTCGTTTGTTTTTTTTTTTTTTTCTGTCTGTAGTAATAGTGCTTGAAGCATATGGAATCTAGAAGCTTTTCAAATTCTGTTGGCATTTACTTAGAATCACTTTCAAATATAAGAGACATTTTTCCTTAAAAACTCTTGATATTGTTCTGATCTTATTACCCTTTAATCTTACTCGATTTGTTTACAGCCTTAAATTATTAATTTATTCATTCAATATATTTGAGCAACTATTATCTATCAGTCAGTGTGCTAGGGGCCAAGAATACAAAGTTAAATAGATACCGGTCCTTTCTTTAAGATGCTTAATCTATGGTGAGAGAAAGAAAGAGAAAGTGTGTGTGTGTGTGTGTGTGTGTGTGTGTGTGTGTGTGTGTGTGTGTGTGAAGTACTGTGTGATGGTATATTCAAGGTCATTTAAAAATCAAATTTTGTAGTTCCTCGGAACACAATTCGAGTGCTTCTTGAAACTTTGTCTCCCAGTAGCAGCCCTAACAAACCCCAAATAAACACCTTTTTACTTAAATCCAGTCTCCCTTTCTGAAATTTTGGTTAATATAGCAGAGGCAAAGGAAGGAATGACTCTACTTAAGAAATGGGGGTGAATGAAAACTAGTGAAACCAAATGACATTATCCCTCAGATTTGAAGAATAAAAATGAGTCTTTAGGGCTTCCCTGGTGGCGCAGTGGTTGAGAATCCGCCTGCCAATGCAGGGGACACGGGTTCGTGCCCCGGTCCGGGAAGATCCTACATGCCGCGGAGCGGCTGGGCCTGTGAGCCATGGCCGCTAAGCCTGCACGTCCGGAGCCTGTGCTCCACAACGGGAGAGGCCACAACAGTGAGAGGCCTGCGTTACCACAAAAAAAAAGAGTCTTTATGGTGAACAATGGGGATAAGAAAAAAGTTATCCCAGACATGAGGAACGACATCTTCTGAGTCTCTCCTATACACACCACATAACTAGCCTTAGTTTTCTCATGTAACAGTAACAGTGGCAAACATAAACCTGTATGCTTTTTACATGTCCCATTTTTCAGTAGTTTCTTAGGGATGCTTTCTCAAAG
This sequence comes from Kogia breviceps, assembly GCF_026419965.1. Lineage (NCBI taxonomy): Eukaryota > Metazoa > Chordata > Mammalia > Artiodactyla > Physeteridae > Kogia > Kogia breviceps. The sequence goes on along the minus strand of NC_081317.1, from coordinate 49,050,812 downwards.
ACATACTCTCCTAAGGACCTGCCTGAGAGCCCACATTCTTAGACCTGCACTAGCCATCCAAGCTACTAAGCTACTGTTTGGCCAGGCTGACCCCCCTGATTTCACAAAGTAGATGTCAACATTCACTACTTGGATTCATAGCCAGTGGTACCTCATCTTGATCATCACACCTTACACAAGTGCTATGACATAATTATCCTTACCATTTTTTCTAAGCTAAGTATTCTTCTGGTTTCACTATTCTGTACTCTTGTAGTGGCAGTTTAATTGTATTCAATGGCTTTTTTGAAGATGTGAGCATCTAGAAAACTGACAAAAAGGAAGGCCATCCCCATTGCAAAGAAAAGAGTTTTATCTTTATGATCTTTTATTATGTCCTTTGTATAATATCCCTTTTCCTTCTCTTACATTTGAAGGAAATTTAGGACAAAGTGAGTAAAACACTTTTTTATGATATTAACATTCAAAATGCTGCTCTTATTCCAACAGCAAAACTCTATATTAAATCTTTAACTTGTTCATGTTCCACGGTGTTATCCTTATATAACATTGACTTGAACAGAAGACATGAAGGAAAATCAGTGTTTATGTGTAATATCTCTAAAGGTTGAAAAATTACTACCCAAAATTGAAAATTATATATATATATATGTATATATATATAATATTATATATGTGCATATATATATATATCATGAACTAAATCTGATAAAATATCACTTTTTAAGATGCTGCATGTAGTACCAATAGTACTGTTAGCAGGTATGCAGCTGGAGATCTTTTCATTTTTAAGAAAATAAAGGGTTACTAAGTAAGGAAGGCCAATGACTTTTATTTTAATGCTAACATTCTATATAATACTATTTTTAGAGGTAAATTTTGGCCATTAAGATTTCTGATATTTCAACAATATATTTCACTTCATTCATTAGTTTTACTTTTTTTTAAAAATTCTCACAGACAAAATTTTCAATCATTGGTTCCTCTTATAATGATTTTAGTACCTCTATTTTGGTATAATCTTTAATTTGGAGAGTTCTTTTTCTCACTTCTGTAAACTGATTTCTCAACGCTCAGCTTTAAGTATTTCTGAAAAATATTGTTAGTGATGTATGAATGTAGTTTGAGGTTTTAACCTTGCTCAAATGCCAGTTCATTATTTTTGGTATTTAGTAAATACTCATTAAAATCTGAAGTCACTATTTAAAAGTATTAAAACAATTTGCGGGGCTTCCCTTGTGGTGCAGTGGTTGGGAATCCGCCTGCCAATGCAGGGGACACGGGTTTGAGCCCTGGTCCCGGGGGAATCCCACATGCCACGGAGCAACTGAGCCCATGCGCGACAACTACTGAACCTGCGCTCTAGAGCCCATGCACCGCGGCTGCTGAGCCCGGGTGCCACAACTACTGAAGCCGGAGCACCTAGCGCCCGTGCTCTGCAGAGGAAGAGTCCACTGCAGTGAGAAGCCCGCGCTCTTCAACGAAGAATAGCCCCCGCTTGCCACAGCCAGAGAAAGCCGTCACGCAGCAACAAAAACCCAATGCAGCCAAAAATAAATAAATTAAATAAATAAATTTATTTAAAAAAAAACAATTTGCACATAACTCCCATCCTCTACCCACACAAAATGGAGGATGTAATGGGACCAGGTTAATATGTGGCTGAATTGTACTAAAATTCTTTTTACATTAACACAAGAAGACTTTTAGAAGCTAGGAAGTCAATTCCCCCAGCTCCCTGGTATATTACTTTTTAACACTTGCTATTAATTTGAATGAAAATGATTGAAAGTAATATTCACTAAATGTTTTGGAAACTTTCCAATCTATGTTAATACTTAATTGAAATGTGCCTAAGGCACTTAACATACATTAGCCTTAGGATGATGGTTGTGTGGTTTTCCATAGGATCAAGAAAAATTGTAAATAACAGCAATGCCTTTGGGCAGGGAGGCTGTAAATTACAAACCAAAGGTTAATGAAAATGACTTCTGCACAAGTGTTACTGTCAGAGGTAAAAAGAAAGAGTTATTTGTTAGTTATGAAAACTAAACAAGAAATAAAAAGTGTTCTCATATCCCACTCCTATTTTTCAATGTCTTGATCTTTTACTGCTTTTTATTCTGTGGGATATGCTTCTTTTGTACCAAATTTTTTTCTAACTTGTGGTATTCCCCTTTTATTTAATTTCTCTAGTTTTGAGTTCAAAATATTTATCTTGTTGATAATATGGTAAAAAGTTTCACTTTAGGTACATTTACAATATGGCCATTTCTGAGGTTTTCTTACAAAAGATCATAAAAAATGAATTGGGATGAATTCTGAATTATGCTTAAATGAGAATTAAGAGAAACAGCGGGATATGTAAATATAGAAGATTCTTTTGGTTCCATTCAACATACATTCAGTTTACTATTGTGTTTCATGTGTAAGATATTGTGCTGTTACATGGCTAATTTTTTTTAAAAATGAAAAAATAAAAATGGTCTCTGCCTACAATAATCTTAGAGTTGAATTGGGTAAATATAACATATGCATAGAAGCAATTAGAGAATCAACAAAAGTATTAAAAAATAGAAAAAACTAAGTAGTTTAAGTTAGAGACAAACTTTGTTCCTGACGTTCCCTTTATAGGTACGAAAAATGTTGTTTTACTCTCCTTAAGTTTAACAAATCATCAAGAATAATATTAGGGATATTAAAGTGCAAGGATTCTACAAGACATTCTGAGTTCATTCTCAAAGGCAGTTTTCTATCCAAAGGCTAAAAGCCACCACCAAACTCTACTGTTATTGTTGTAGACATGTGTTGCTTACTAATTTTAATGGAAACATTAAGGATTTTTCTCTGAAAGATAATAAGCATACATTTAATTAGAAATGTTTGGGTTCACTTGAGAAATCAGAGCTCTTGTTAGCCAATCTTTTGTGCAAAGAAAAACTGTGGTTACAAAAGAATATAAAATTATGTACAAGGCACTTGAGAAAGTATGTACAAAGATACATGAAATTTAAAAGGCGCACATATGCTCTGGATTTCTCTTTTCTGAAATAACCACAAATGACAGGGATGGAGGTGTACAAATAAGTGAAAAGATATTTACAGACATTAACTTTATCAGTCAGCAGAGGCCAAGGGTAGGAGTGGCAATGTTTGCACATAGCTATCATTACTCCCAATCTAATCCAAAAATATGTCTTGATGCTCCGACAACATACACATTTCAGGTTGATCCTCCTTAACTCCTCTTTCCTCTCATGGTTCTGTTTCTGAGAACACTCTTCTAGTTTGTCTACCACTACTCTGATTCCTCTTTCTCTGTTTCCTCTACTCTCTTGCCTTGCTGCTCCTCTCAGCCCTTCAATGTACACCATCCTTAAGCCTCTGGAGTCCTTTTCTTATTCCTTGTCTATCTATAATCCATTAAATCTTTGAGTATCATCTCTCCTCAGATGGCTCAGAATCCTGTATTTCCAGCTCTGAGTCTTCTCCCAAGCTTTAAATCTGCATTTTTAACCTGCCTCCTTCCCAGATCCCCTTGATATACCTACTTGGACTTACATCTTAGGCAATCCTGTCCCAAACCCTCTCTCCACAAGAGTTCTGTACTCCCTGCTGTCTCTTCTTATGACTAAATGTCACTTGATCTCCCTCCTCCATCCCATCACTCTTCCGTAGAGACTCAGGTTTGATGCCTCTTTTTTAAATGACTAATTCCACCTTCTAAGCAGAAGTAAAACCCCTACTTTCCTCAAACTCCCACAAAACAAGACTGCATTATAGCTATTTGTCTTCTACTAAAATTTCCTTTTGATTTTTAAATTTCTATTCATGGCACCCACCCTCTAGTCTTTCACGGTTAAGAACTTTGAATCAACTTGATTTCTTTAACTTCCTTATCCTCACATTTAGTTAATGCTGAAAAACTGTAGCTTTTTCTCTGCAAAAGTCTCTGGTTTGATGACTTATTTTAGAATTTCAGATCCCTCTTCCCAAGCAGAAGTTGCCTCTTCTTTCCTCTAAACACCACCACGCAAAATGCTTTTTGCTATTTGTGTTCAAATATTTTACCCTTAACTATTATTATACTGGTGATAACAATGGTATAATATAATTATTATACTGGGAATAACTTCTTCATCTGAGTATCTATAATAGCATCACCAAACAGTAAATGATAAAATCTTTTATTTATTTATTTTTTGTGTGTGTGGTACGCGGGCCTCTCACTGCCGTGGCCTCTCCCGTTGCGGAGCACAGGCTCCGGACGCGCAGGCTCAGCGGCCATGGCTCACGGACCCAGCGGCTCCACGGCACGAACCCGCGTCCCCTGCATCGGCAGGCGGACTCTCAACCACTGCGCCACCAGGGAAGCCCTCTTTTATTTACAAATAAGTTATTCCTTCTTTATTATTATACTGTACCTATACCAGTCTACCTGATACACTAACTTCTTAACAAGAGCTATCACACCTCTTCACTAAGTTGTTCAGTTCTGCTCCACATCAAATTCTATAGCCTTGATTTTCATTATCTTTTTTCATAATCACCATCATATTCATCATTATTCTTATAGTGTTTTACATTTATTTGTTCATAGATTTTCATTTTCAAATAATTTTCATATGTTTATTTGTTAAAAAGGACAGCATAACATTTTAAAATCATACTGCTAATTTTCCAGAGGATAAGGAATAACCTGAAGCACTTGGAAATATATAATAATAAAAATGTTCCCTGAACTTAAGAAGTTTAAACTTCACAGCAAATACATAATAAATAATATATGTTTGTGAGCCTTCACCTAGGGTTTGGGGACCTATGTCTTAAATTTGAGTAATTCTTTACCTATACTCCTTGAAGTACATAGGATTTTTTTCTTCTAAAATTTCCTTCTTTAACAAGTAACTGAAGATGAAGGTATGCTAATACAGGTGCAATAATAAGAAGAAAATGTACAAGCCTCCTTATAGCCCTTTTTTTTTTTTTTTGGTTTCACATACCCCCACTGAGCCTGTGTTAGCAAAAGATTCCTCATGCAACAGTATTATATTTCAAGAACACCTGTGCTTTCTGAGATGCACAGGAATTAAAGAGAAGGAAATTCCAATTCTCAAGTGAAAAGTCTATGAGTAGGTGGAAATATTAACTACTAAGTAGGCCAGTGCTACTAAACAAGACATTAACATGATTTAAAAGATTATTTTATATATTTCTCTAGGTTTAAGGGATATATCCTACAGTTGCTATATTAAAGATTTATCACACTGGCCTACAAGGATTGGGGGTCTCTAATTTTCTTTTCTCCTGTGGGATATTGTGTATTCAAAGCCTCAAACCTTTTTTATTTTTTTTGGTTTTTGTGGTACACGGACCTCTCACTGTTGTGGCCTCTCCCGTTGCGGAGCACAGGCTCCAGACGCACAGGCTCAGCGGCCATGGCTCACGGGCCCAGCCGCTCCACGGCATGTGGGATCTTCCCGGACCGGGGCACGAACCCGTGTCCCCTGCATCGGCAGGCGGATTCTCAACCACTGCGCCACCAGGGAAGCCCCTCAAACCTTTTTTTTTAATCCTTTATGTCATCACAATAAATGTCAACAACCAATTTTTCACCCTATACAACCATAAGGTCTAAGCAGCAAACAACACAATGCAACTCAAAAAAGTAACCTGGATTTACCATTCTAGTAACTAAAAAGGAGAAGAGGGAAGAAAAAGATAACACAAAAGAACAAGGAAAGAAGTTTTCTTGTGTATCTGCTATGAACAGGATACTATGTTAGATAGTTAAACATATCTCTTTTAATCATTACAATTTAGAAAGAAAAGTGTTATTATTTTCTATGTATATCCAAGGAAGTGAAAAAATCAAACATCTTAAAAAGGTAGAGCTGAGATTCAAACCCAAGTTGTTTTTAATTCTCTAAGTCCACAAGAGCCAATTAAACCAAATTTTAAGCAAAACAAAATGAGGGATAACTGATAAAAAAATTTTAAAACCCATTCATGTAATTAATGCAAAATATAAAGAGATCCTGGAATTTTTTAACCTCTTGGCAAAGTTTGGGTTGGTTGAACATGCAAAATGGGAAGTTTAATTTGATGACCAAATATATCCCTTCCAAAACAGAAATATCAAGCTATTTCTCAGTAAAAGGATGTTCACTGAGTACACAAAATCTATACAGCAACAGATATTTGGGGTTCAGTAGTCATGTAATTTTATTTAAAACAAGGTGCCTAAAATCTCATGAAATAGGATGAATTGAGAAATGAAAATGTCAGTTTAGTATTGTATCTTATCAGAAATTACAGCCATTACAGCCCTGAGGAGGAAGCAAACTACTGGTACCCCAAAGTTTCATTACGTGCTTAACAATTAAAAGAAACTTTTATTATGATTACTCTTGCTCCAGATTTATGCTCAACATATAAAGACTCCTTCACCAGGAGGTGAAGGTCATAACTGACCTATGTATTTCAACATTCAAGCCTCATCAAATACATTCTCTAAACCAATGAGTTAGCAAAAACCATACTCTGAGATCTTGAGGAAAAAAAACAGGATGGGACTTCGAGATCCTTTAGGAACTCATGCTGCAATCTATTTTGGCTCAGCATCAATGAAAATGGTAATTTTTATCATAACATGAATATAATGTTAATTATTCCATGATATTCACTCTATCTTCTATTTCTACTGTGTCAGTGAATTTTAAATCTAGTTTGAAAGACAAAAAGTGGCTTTTTGTTTATACATGAAACAATGACCATCATGTCTACGTACTAAATCACATCAAGCTGTAAGGTTAGGAGGTGCTAATAGAGCCGAAGCCAGAAACCCTTAAGTTAAAAATTTATACATTCAAATCAAATACCTAATACTTCTTTTTTGACCCTGAAAAGTTAAACATATAAGGTCAGAAGGAATTAAAAAAAACTAGTAGTGGCAAACCATGCTGTCATTTTTAATATGTCTTACATAGAAGCTGAGTCCTTAGATTCTGAAATGTTATTCCTTATAATTTATTTTAGAACCTACTTAATTAATATTTATAAGTATCCCTTACTGTCTTTTGTTTCTAAAATTAATACAGTTCTAAAACTGGAACTCTTTTGTTTGGTTAAGAGCTTAAATCTATGTATTTTAACTTATGCAAAATCAACTGGAGAACTAAGGATAATTATCCAAATATATCAACCAAAATCAAAGTTTTGCAGCACTTCTATGTAATGAATAATGAAAAAGATGATTTAGATCCAAATTTTACTGATGAAACTTTCAGTTCATTATTTTAGAGGTATGAAACTTGGCATGGTACTTAGACTTATAGAGTACTATGGTAGGCAGAATAACGGACCTCCAGGATGTGCTCATTTTAAACTCTGGAACCTGTTAATATGTTATGTTACATGGCAACTGGAAATTAAGTTTGCAGTTGGAATTAAGGTTACTAATATTAAAATGACCTTAAAATAAGGAGACCATCTTGAATAACAGATAAGGAGATTATCCTGGCCCAATGTAATCACAAGTGTCCTTATAAGTGAAAAAGGGAAGCAGGAGAATCAATATCAGAGTGATGCAGCACGAGAAAGACTCCACTGGCCATTGGGCCTTTGCTGGCTTTAAAGGTGGAAGGACACCTTGAATCAAGAAATTGGCTGCCTCTAAAAGCTGGAAAAGTCAAGGAAATAGATTCTCCCCTAGAGCCTCCAGAAGGAACATATCCCTGCTACCACCCTGATTTAGCCCATTGAAACATTTCATACTTCTAACATAAAGTTAGAAGTTTTAACAGAACTCTAAGATTAAAAAAAAAAAATTGTGCTGTTTTAAGCCACCAAGTCTTTGGAAATTTATTATAGCAGTAATGAAAAACTAATACAAATATTTCACAAACATATTACTAGTAGCTCCTGGATGGTTTATTGGTAGCAACACTCCTAATACCTAACACAGTGCCCTGCCTGGCACATGCTAAAGTAATTACATTTGACTGACTACCAGATTCAATTTCCATAATAGGTAAATTAATCAGACAGACAATATATTGGGTTCACACTTTGTAATCTCTGATATAAGCCACACATATAACTGTTTTGAAGGAGTTAGGAAGACTAGAAGGAAAAACCTTTATTCTCAATTTTACTTTTTCTTTTTTTTTTTTGGTAGAGACAGCAAAATTTCACAAGGAAAAGAAAAAGAAAAATACAATGGCATATAACAATACTGAAGCAATGCTACCAAAATTACCTGCAAAGTACTGAAAGTCAAAGCTAATTTTATGTGAAAATAAACCAGAACATTGCTTAAAAAATCTCTCTTAGAATTATAAAAGCGGAAATGGAATTCAGAATTTCCATTTTTAGCAGAGGTCAACTAAAAACTGATAATATAATGACTACTAAAATTAACCTTAATATCTGTATTGTTACCTATATCTACATAATAATAAAAATATTTTAATGACTGTTAATTGTAAGGCAAATTCCCCCTTCTTTTCAAAAAAGATATACGTCCTCCTATTTCATAGTCAATACTACTACGAAAACACATGATTGATTAAAAAAAAACTTATACTTATTAGTTTGTGATTATATATGGACAGCTCTATTTTGCTATCCCCCAAATCTTCTTAATGAAAGAAAATAATGCAGTAGAAGAGAGTGAAAAGTAATTCATTAAGGGGATGTAGGCTACTCCTCTCTAATAGTAATGGACAGGATTCAAATAGGGGGATATTTTCTGGCATCCTTTATTTCAACTAACAAAGCACAATTGAAACGTGTATTAAAAGTGGGTGAAAGGAAAGAGGGGACAAATGTAATAGTTGTAATGTGATACAGAAATGATTAGAAAGACCAGAATGCATCTTAGCTGTTCTGTTTGCTCAGACTCCAGAACAAAAATAAAATAGCAGAAAAATGGACATATAAATGTTCTAAATTATAGAAAAAGTATTGTTTGCTTGTTTGTTTTTTCGATTTACACAAACTTGGGTCAAACTGTGTCTATTTTGAAACTGCCTAGGGGGTCAAATTGTCTTTTTCTCTGGAGTCCCTCAATATCATATGGTCATATATTGTATTTGCTAGAACTTTCCAAATAAATAATAAAACGTTGCCTTTATTCTAGGTCTCTTCTTTACACACAAAATGCCATTATTTCTGGGGAAAATGTCAAATACTTTAAGAGACTTTGAATCCATTACAATGGGTTAAATTGATGAAATTGAGAGAGTATTTAACATACTCTGAAGCCTCACAAATATAATCTGGTTGAAATTAGGGGAGCAGCTTAAAAGGTATGAGGGAAATGTGAGATGGAGAAAGTAGATTTTAATATATAATAATAAATTCTGTTGAAGTAATAGAAGACTGTGTGCTAATCTCAATCATGATCTAGCTGCAAAAGTCATAAACAGGATTTTAGAGAGCTACATTCAGGACTGCATAGAAAAGATAGTACACCAGGATTAATCCAAGTTAATCCAGTAATAGAAGGGTGGTTCAAAACTGATATGTATTTCAGCTTCTTAGCAAATTAAAGGAGAATATTGTATGATCATCTCAATCTTTGTGGATAAATGAAAAAATCTGATATCAAGTTATTATAAAACCTTCACAAAATATAAAATAGAGGGGAAAAAAAAAGGACTTGGAAAAAGTGTATCTTCCTAAAAGCAGACCTTTTAAAATCAAGAACATGATAAGGATGTACATTATCATTGCTTCCATTTAGAGCTCTGGAAGTCCCTGTTAGCACAGAGAAGAAAGGAGAATAAAATTATTATCATTTTTAATAATATAATTATTCATAGATATTATTATTACTATATAAAATCATCAAAACATTCTACAAAAAAGTTAGAGAAAATAAGAGAGTTAAACAATGTACTTGAATATATGGTCAGTATGCAATAAAATTCTGTATGCCAGGAAGAAACAAAGAAGGCAATCATCATCATCACCATTTTCATCATAATCATTATTTATCATTTATAATAGCTATCAAATGTAAAGTACTTAAGAAATGTTTAACAAAAGATATGTAAAAGGTGTATAGAAAAAATATAAATTTTTGTTGAAATATATTAAAGAAGATTCAAATAATTGGAGAGATATGCCACTCTCATGGACAATAAAACCTCCAAATTTATGTATAGACTCAGTGTACTATAAATCAAAATTCTAATACAGTTTTTTCAGAACTTGACATGTTAAATCTGAAATTTATATGAAAAAACCCAAATGACCCCAAAATAGCCACACACAAAAGATGCCATTTCTATAGAAATAAATATATAATGACAAAACAGAACAATTACTACTTCCTAGAAGGATGCAGAAGTTGACTGGGAGGAGCCATGAAAGAACTTTCTGGCAAGATGATGATGTTCTTCTATAAATTGATAGCCATTTGTGTGATACAACAGATGTGTGCATATAATAAAATTCATGAAATGTTACACATAAGGTTTGTGCATTTCTCTATACTTATTTTACCTAAACAAATATTGAACTCTAGTTCATAATATGTAAGCTGAAGTGTTTTGTGTTGAGGAGTACTGATATCCTCAACTTACTTTGCATCAAAAATAAGATGAATTGATGGATGGATGGAGAGATAGAATGGAGAAATCTGTAACTGAGCAAATATTGTTTCTTTAAAGTTGAAGGTAAGTTTATGGATCACCAAGTAACTTTATATGACACTTATTCAAATTAATTGGTGCAACCACTTTGAAACACAATAGAATCTTGTAAAATTGAAAAAAGACCTTGCAATTCCACTTTTTCCTAGAGGTACACCTGCACTAATTTTCAAGGTACAAGATACAGCATAGTTCCTAATAGCAAAACAATTGGAAACAACTCAAATAATCCTCAAAACAGGCTGAACAAAATTTTGTTGTATTTGCACAATGGGATTTTTTATAATCATAAAAAATAAAAATGCAAAACATGCAACATGTGTATACACTTTCGGAATATATTAATCAAAAATGCTGTTAACAGAAACTACATAAGCAAAAAAGCATAATAAAAAATACATTTTAGGGATACTTTTATATATGATGAACGTGTATTTTTAAAAGAGAAAATGATAAATCCAAACTTTAAAATAGCAGTTATCCCTGACCATGAGTCAGGAGCATGAGATAGTAAAGGACCACCTAGTTGATGAAGCTGTGTTTCTTTTATTTCAGTTCTTAAACTGGGTGATGAATTTATAGGTATAAATTTTACTATTATGGCTTCTATCTTCTATATATAGTATATTAAATATATATATTTTAGGCATCAAATATTAGGAAATAAATTGCAAACTACATCTACCTACAATGGATTTGCATATTAATAATTAAAAAAGAAAAGCTCAACAAGACAGATGAACAAAATTAAACATCTAGGAACCACCCCATTCATGAAGAAACTTCCACATAGGTTGCTTTCCACATATGCCATTGCTGCCATTGCACTCACGTTTAATACTTTGCACACGTGTTTAATATTCATGTTCTCAATTTATCTTACAACTGTGGCGATACTATTAATTTCCCTGTTTTACACATGAGAAAGTTTAGAGGTTAAATGATTTACTCAAGGACATACAACTCAGTGGCTATGGCAGAACAGTAATTCAGGATTGCCTGACTCTAGAGCCCAAGATTTATCACGTTGTACCTAGACGTTGTCACTGATTTTCAGGAGTCAATTGCCTTATAGGTCTCCAAATTGAACACTTTATATATTTATTATAGAAACACATTTTAAGAAAGCCCTCAATAATAAAAGTCAGTAAAGTTACAAAGGGATTGTTCCACAACACATCTAAAGATTTTATCTAACTAATAAATAATAAAGAATGGATTTGTAACGCTGATTAACCCAATCAAACAATATGAGCTATTGCCAAAAGACAATCAAATTAAGGCTTCTATGTTTTTAAAGTAGTATTTTTGATTATCCTTATATCCACTGATTTTTTTTTATTTATTTATTTATTTATTTTTTGCGGTACACGGGCCTCTCACTGTTGTGGCCTCTCCCGCTGCTGAGCACAGGCTCCGGACGCACAGGCTCAGCGGCCATGGCTCACGGGCCCAGCCACTCCGCGGCATGTGGGATCCTCTTGGACCGGGGCACGAACCCGCGTCCCCTGCATCGGACTCTCAACCACTGTGCCACCAGGGAAGCCCTCCACTGATGTTTAAAGATTCATCAATATCCTCAAAATAAGAACTCCCATACTACCTTAAGTTTCAACAGGTGGAGAATGACCACCTTAGTACATAGGTTATAGTTCAGCCTGAAATTGTCACATAAAAATGGTACTACCCTGAGAATAAATTGCAATAATATCTGATAATCACAATTCAAGTACTAATCTTCATGTTTGTCTTTTGATATCAGATTTTCTGTAGCTCTGAGGAGATAAAATAGATGAGTTTATCTGGCCTTCTCTATATCTTTTATGGCAATGAAAAAATAAAATCTATGTTTCATTTCTATATAAATATTATTTCAGGGGAACAGATGTTAACTTCTTTTATTTTAAACCTCAGCCTGCCTTTGTATGGATAATCTTTTGGCTATCCTCCAGGTTTGCTCTAAGTACTGATGACTCAACAAATAAAGAAAATGTGAGTGAAGTGACATGTATTCCAGCCTCCACAATTCACTCATAAACCCAACAGTGTTAAGAAGTGACATAGAATTATCAAACATCTGGGTTTTAGATAATCTTCCAATCATTTAGACTCATGTAGATAGCAGCGGGTTTACTAGGAAAGAAAATGTAGCATGCAACCTTGAAAACAGGTTTAGATGGCTTTTCTTTATTAGAGTCAATTGCTTTTTTCTTTTTGTAATACGACAGATCCATTCCTTCCATTGCAGCCGATGACCTTGCTTCACACTTTGTTGAGAAAATAGAAAAAGAAGAAAGTAATGCCTCTATAGTCCCTCCAATAAATCTGCCGTTCCACCTGTATCTCTTTATCCCCTATCCACTTTCCTTCTTATGACAAAGAATGAAGTGTCCCTACTCTCTTCTAAGGCCAGTCTTTTCATATATTCTCAGATTTCCATCCTCTTGTCCCTATCTCCTCTTTTGGAGGACACCGGTCCCCTATTCATATGCTCCAGGAATATCATCTTCCCCTTTCCATTGTATCATTCCTAGAATTAAAAAAAAAAAAAAATACAAGTTTCTCTTAATCCTGTATTGGCTTAATATCATTTCATTTTGTTGTTATTGCTATTCCTTTAATAGGAAAGTCTTGAAAAACCTATCATTAATTGTGCATCTAGGATTCACTTTGTCAGCTCCCAATCTTTCTTTTAAACTGCACCACTGAAACCACCCTAGTCAATGTCAACCATGGCCTTGGTGATGACACATCTCATGGCTTCTTCTGTGTTCTCTTCTTATTCAGCCTATTCATGGTATTTGGCACACTTGGTAATCCTCCATCCCTGTCATGGGCTCTTTGGCATCCATGAAGTATCATGCTCCTGGCTTTTGTTCTATTCCACAAGCTGCTCCAAGTTTTCTTTACTGACTTCAGCATCTTTAGGTGAGATCCAAATATTTGGGAGTTCAGGCCACTTGTTTTTTCTATCTATAATTACTCCCAGAAGATTTCTTCTATTCTTTATATATTGATGCCCAAATTTTCATATCCAGCCCTGATCCATTCCCTGAGATTTAAATTCTTGTATTCAAGAATTTATAACATATCTTTATGTCTATGTCTAAAAAGGCATTATCTAGATTTCTTTCTTGGCCCCCAGATCAGTCAGACTGATGATTTAGAATGTAAAATGACATTCTGTATTTCTAGCACTAAAAGTCAATGGCTTAGAATCACACTTAGAGCAAAATGCACATTTCTTTTCAGAGTTTACAAGGAAGTTCTGGCTCTCACTACCTCTCATTTCAACTACGTTCTCCTCACTTCCCTCTTCTCACTTCAATTTTCTCTTTCACACTTGACTAAAACCAGTATGTAATTCACTAAAAGAAATTTTTTCATATGTGATTCATTTCAATAGACTCTTCAGGTTTCCTTCTAAAATGCTAAAATGTTTTTCTCCATTTGTACTGCACAACTTTTTAATTGTCCTCAAGCTATGTTTTGATTAAAGCAACCCTTGGATTTTTTGATCCCTCATAGTATTGCTGAAAATTTTCACTACTGGTTTTTCAAATACTCTATGGAATTTGATGAAGAGGGCCCTTACTGCTGCTATTCATGTTACCATTATTTCAGAACAAAGATGCATATGTATAACTGAGGCCACATAAGTAGGGTCATCAGTGGGATAACTAGATATAGGAGCAATAGCTTTTTAAGGTGCTCTGATTTTCCTCACTTCACAGATAGTTTGCTGCCTTTTAATTTCCTCACCATTCAGAAAGCTTTAGAGGCTACCTTATAAAAAGTTCAGTTCCTAATAATGGATGATTCCAAATTTTTGTTTTAATTTACCATAAGGCCAAGAAGACAATAGATACGTCTTCCTTTTCCTTTTGTAAGAAACTTTGATCTAAATAACTAATCAAGTACAGTAAACATTTTACTTTAGAATGATACCTATTCCTCCTCTATCTTGTTTTGTTTCCATTTGATTTTATTTGTAACTGCTGTGTTTAAATATATTTTGTGGGTAAGCTGTGGCAAAATCTTTTTTCAAGTAAGTGGGATATATAAATTTTTGATACATATAATAAACTGCAGAATGGTGTTGACCTGCTTACCAGCAGCTCTCTTTAAATGGAGCTCCTGGTTTTAGTAGATGAGAAACTGAATACAAACATAAACTCTGTGATATAAGAATCATTGTAATCCAGTAATAGAAGATGATGTTCTCAAGGGGAAAAAAATAATCCCACTGCATTCTGTACTTATTAGATGGTACTATTCAAAGGAAATATAAGTCAAGCTACATGTGTGCTTTTAAATTTTCTTGAAGCCACATTAAGAAAGTAAAAGAAACAGATAAAATAGTTTTATTAACATATTTTATTTACCCCAATATATTAACTGTTACAATTCTAACATGTAATTAATGTAATATTTTAAGCTTTTTTGACTAAGCGTGTTAAATCCAGTGTGTATTTCACACTTACTTTATGCATCTCAAGTCAGACTACTCAAATACTCAACAGCCACCTCTGGCTATGGGCTACCATACTGGCCAGTGTATTAGACTATATCTGTAAGTGAATACCAATTTAAGACACTAGTACACTTATGAGGCTGTTATAGGAACCAAATTCTAAATCACCATTATGTGGAATACACAGGAAGTTTAAGTAATATAAACAAGAGGAAAGATACATTCTTCACTTCCCCTGAACTCAACTTCAGTGATTCTATAACATAGCATTTTAGATATTTTCTTTCAAATAAACATGGTTTTGTGCTTTACCTCCTGCTGCAGCAACTTCAAAATGCTGCAAGTAAAAAGCTGCTAAAAACTACAAATTGCCACCTAAGAACCACTGCCTACATGATGATAATTAGTCCTATTTTTGAAGGACCACAAATTACTGCCAAACAATTAGATACATCTCTAGGAAAACTCATCTCGTTTCTTTCAAAATACATTTTTGGAAGAAGAGAAAAGTAATCTGCTTCCATTCAGCTTGGGAATCTTCTTTCTTATTTTTCAAAAGTAAAAAATAATTATTTATTCCTTATAATATTCCAGGTACTTATTAGGGATACAGGGTGAATAAGACACAATTCTTGCCTTTAAGAATTCACAATCAAATGAAACACATGACGTATGTTTATATAATGTCACCTTTCAAGATCAATTTTCACTTACTTCAGTGAAAGCTTCTAAAAGCAAGACCTTATTTTTTAAACTATTTTATTGCGGTATGATGGACAAAGACAAAGCTGTAGATATTTAATGTATACAACTTGATGAGTTCAGAGATAAGTATCTACCTGTGAAACTATCATCACAAGTTATGCCACAAACATATCCCTCATTTCTAAAAGTTTCCTACTGACATCTTAATTTTTTTGTGTCATAAGAACACTTAACATAAGATCTACCCTTTTAGCAAAATTTTATATGTGCCATACAGTACTGTTAACTACAGGCAGTATGCTGTACAGTAAGATCTCTAGGATTTATTCATCTTGTATAACTGCAACTTTGTACCCTTTGTACCCTTTGTACCCTTTGCTAATTCCTCCCTGTTTCCCCCGGCGTTCCACTCCCTGCTGCTATGAGTTTAACTTTTAGATTCCTCATATAAGTGATACCATGTAGTATTTGTCCTTCTGTGTCTGGCTTATTTCACTTAGGGTACTGTTCTCCAGGTTCATCCATGTTGTCACAAATGACAGGATTTCCTACTTTTAAAACATTTTATATATATATATAATATTTATATATATATATATATTAAACATTTTCTTTATCCAGTCATCAATGGATATTTAGGTTGCTTTCATGTCTAAGCTATTGGGAATAATGTTGCAATGAACGTGGGAGTTCAGATATGTCTTTGACATCATGATTTCAATTTCTTTGCATATATATACAAAGTGGGATTGCTAAATCGTATGGTAGTTCTATATTTAATTTTTTGAGGAACCTCCATACTATTTCCACAGTGGCTAGACCAATTTGCATTCCAACCAATAGTATACAAGGGTTTCCTATTTTCCACATCCTCCTCAACACTTATCTTTTTTAAAAAAAAAAAAAACTTCGTTTTAGGTAATAGCCATCCTAGCAGATATGAGGTGATATCTCATTGTGGTTTTGATTTGCATTTCTCTGATGAACAGAGATGTTGAGCATCTTTTCATATACCTATTGGTCACCTGTAGGTCGTCTTTAGAGAAATGTCTATTCAAGTTCTTTGCCCATTTTTTAATCAAATAATTTCTTTCCTTCCTTCCTTCCTCCTTCCCTCCCTTCCTGGCTCCCTTCCCTTCCTTCTTGCTTGCTATTGAGTTGTAGGATTTCCTTATATATATTGGATATTAGCCCTTTATCAGATATATGGTTTGCAAATATTTTCACCCATTCCACAGGTTGCTTTTTAATTTTGTTGATGGTTTCCTTTGCCATGCAGAAGCTTTTTAATCTGATGTAATCTTACTTGACTATTTTTGCTTTTGTTACCTGTGCTTTTAGTGTCATATCCAAGAAATCATTGCCAAGGCCCATGTTAAGAAGCTTTCTTTTCTATATTTTCACCTAGGAGTTTTAAGGTTTCAGGTCTTATGTTTAAGTCTTTAAACCTTTTTGAGTTAATTTTTGTATATGGTTTAAGAGTTCAATTTAATTCTTTCGCACATGGCTATCCAGCTTTCCCAGCACCGTTTACCGAAGACACTATCCTTTCACATTGTGTGGAATATTCATTTTTAAATTGTATCTAAAATTAAATGAGTTGGTGAGAATTTATACAGATCAGGGGAATTAAAATGGGAAGAGAGCTTTATGCATGAAAACTAGAAAGGCTCAGTAATAGTGACTCAAAACCACCTGCTCATACCACTATGCTATTACCTCTCTCAGTGTAAACATTTTTCATCTTGTCCTACCAATTAATATAAACCACAAACTGAAAAATAAATTTTGTTAAACAAAGAATGATAAATTATTTTGGATTGAAAAAAGATATTTATTATTTACCTCCCTTCAATTCTTTGCAAGCTTTCCAAGGTAGGGACCGAGGACAGTGCCTGTCACAGAGCAGGTACTCAACATACATTTCAAAAGTGAATGATTGTTAGCTTCATTAATACAAGAATGGATTATTTTTAAATTTCTCACCTTGTATATATGTTTGAGACCTGATCTTCAGAATGCAAAATACAAACTAGTAGGTGAATTATGCTGTTTCTTTCCCTGTTTAAGATAGCAGGGAGAACATATCAATGTTCAAAAATTGTGTCACTGGCTTTATGCTCTATCAATATCCATGTAGACCAACAGAGCAAATAATCCTCATCATAAAGGACTTTCAAATGGTACAAAAAATGATAATAGAAATAGTTCACATAAACATTGCATGATAGAAGCAGTAAGATATGCAGCGCTGGTGGGGTTAGAAGTAATTGAATTTAGGTTTCTTTGGTGAATGTTGTGTACATACACTGAAACGGTATATCCACAATTTTATAACGTGTAACATTCAGGGTATTATTTTAATCTCTTATGACAAACGTTTTAGATTAATTGCTTTGATCATTTTGAGACAGACCAGTTATTTTTATTTTTTTTATTTTTATTTTTTTGGCGGTACGTGGGCCTCTCACTGCTGTGGCCTCTCCCGCTGCGGAGCACAGACTCCGGATGCGCAGGCTCAGCGGCCATGGCTCACAGGCCTAGCCGCTCCACGGCATGTGGGATCCTCCCAGACCAGGGCACGAACCCGTGTCCCCTGCATTGGCAGGCAGACTCTCAACCATTGCGCCACCAGGGAAGCCCAGAACCAGCTATTCTTAAGCAATATGATAAGGCTTATTCCTTGTATCATTTAAAAACAAATTTTAATAAAAGTTATCTTAAATATTGTTGCCGTTAGCTTTAGCAAATCCTTTTCATTTGTATCAGGTTTTCGATTTTCAATGCACTTTCATGTACACTCATCTCTTTTGATTTTCTCAACAATTCTGAATTGATATTACTATGCTATAAGTAAAGATATTGAATCCAATTGATTGTTGACTGCAGATTAAAGAAAGGAAATCCTGAAAGACTGCCATAAAAATCCAGTCTTCCCTTCCTGTATAAATGTACCTCATTCTTTGCCTTTATCAGCATCCTCCTCTGATCAACATGCTGCAGATACAGAGACAGTTTGCCATCTCTGCACAAAGGACCCAAGAACTGTTTCTCATCAACTTCACAATCCTGACGTTAAGCCCGATAAACATAGAGAGGGCACTGTTTTCCTTACATTTCTTATTAATATCTTATATTTCTTTCCCAACACTAGTCCTGATTGTCAAGTCTCCACTTTGTCCCTCTCTTCCACCCTACACACACTGCCAAGACTCCAAAATTATGAAATTTTCAAATTTGCACATGCATGATCTAATTAATTATACGTATCCTAAAAGGATTAATTCAAGATATACAACATATAGAAAGAAATCATCAGAATTCAGTTACCAGTAAGACTGCTTAGTGAAATCCAACCTTAGAAATAAAAAGTTCTCTTGTGCATCTTGAGGTTATCTTTCAGAGTTTTCTCTTGAGTGTTTGTTTTTTCTCCCAGTGGCCAATATGATTTCTACACTTGTAGTGTGTTTCTTGATATCCAGAATCACCTGGGCTCTCAGAACCATTCAGCCATCCTTTTATTTATCTCCCAATTGACCACACTTTAAATATCTTTCATCAGTGTTTGAAACTTTTCTCCACTTTTAGAACAGAAAATCAGGTAACTTAATTCAACAAATGATTTTACTGTTTCATTGAAAAGACATGACCTCACTCAATCTACCTATCTCCAATCTCATCTTTCTCTATATTATCACCTGTTCTTTTCTCCTTACCTCCTCTTCAATAAGAATTTAATCTATTCCTTTACCAGACTATTCTAATCATCTGTGCATTTGAGTGAATCCATTCATGAGAACATGTTACCTCTTTATATCTTCTTCCATTGGGCTGTTCATCTCACTTTCCATTATTTGCATGTCTCCTGAAACATACTCAAATTCATTCCATACACAGAATACAAATAATAATACCCTCAGCAACTTTTCCAACTCTGTTCTTCTCTTTAAGATACTTATTTAAAAATATTCATTGCCAAATTCCTTGTAACTGCTCAACAATTTATAATCTAACAGTTTGCTCCCCAAATCTAATGACTTAATATAACCATTAATTGTTGATCACAAGTTTACTTGTCAGTGGTTTTGCTGACCTGGGCCTGGCTGAGTTGACCTATACAGGGCTTGTGCATATCTGTGTGTTTAGCTGACTGACTGGGAACTGGCTGGTTGAAGATAGTTGGCTGGCTGTTGGCTGGGGTAACAGGAGTGATCAGTTTACACTCATTCCACCCAGCATGCTCGCTTAACGTTGTTCATGTGGTGACAACAAGATTCTAAGTATAGAAGTGATCATGGTCTCTTGAGTCCTATACACAAAGACATTGTCAGTTCAGTTGCATTCCACTGGCCAAAGCAAGGAGCAACAAGAAGCTCCATCTGTTCATAGGCAGAGTTGTAAAATTACTTTATAATGGCTATGGATATAGGGATGAATGGACAATTAGACCGTTTTTTATTTGGACTCTATCACATCTTGCTTAACTTGTTTGTAGTATTAAACAGTTCATTCTTTCATCAAATTTATCTTCCCTGGGTTTCAGGAATTACAATCTCTTAGATTTCCCCTTACATTTCTAGCCTACACTTTTGAATCTCCTTTGTTGGCCTTTGTTAGTTCTTTGAATATACACTTTTCTCTAACTTTATTCTTTGGTCTTTATCTCTTATAGCTGTAGATATTTCCCCCATAATTGTTATCATCTTTATATACTGCCTTGTAACAAGCTCTGCTTTCAGAGGAAACAAATTAAGAAACATACTCTTCGCCAACAATTTTGATCGTGTTCAAACACTGTTACCTCTTAATTGTACCGTTGCTCTAATTTCTTTACTGGCATTTCTATCTCCAGTTCCCCCTTTCCTCTAATTATCTGCTGCCTGTGTAATCTTTCTTAAAACTACACCTGATCATGATATGAGCTACTCTACAATTCTAAATCAATCACCTGCTCAAAGAACTTTGATTTTTCTCCATTGAACGATTAAATTCTCATTTGGAGTTTAAGGTCTTTCACCATTTGACCAGTCTGCTTTACTTAATCCTCTATACCCTTCACTGCAGTCATATTACAGTCTTTTGTATTCCTAGAGCATTCCCTATACATTTCTATTCATATCCCTTTGCTCATGTTCCCTTAGTCTTAAATAATCATCCCATGAGACCCATCTACTTGATCCCCTATGTGTCTTTTAAGAATTAGCTCTAATAACACTTCATGTGAATCCTGTTCTTCCTACTTTGGGTCGTTAATATTTTCTCCCTGATTTCCTATTTTACATTATATGTCTGCATCTTTGCATTGGATGTTAAACACTTCAAAGGAAGAAATGATTTCATAGATTGTATTACTAATAGTCAAAGATTTTATACATGAGTTATTAAAAAATATCTGTTGAATGATATTGAATCACTGAGGATACAATTTTTTTAAAACCCTGTAACCAGTAATATATACCTAGTATCTAATTGTAAAACCTAATTTTCATGTGTATGTTTTAAGTTAGTTAAATCAAGAAAGCATCTAACTAGATTAACTGAAGATCAGATTTTGAGATATATCATTTTGCTCCATGGAATCTTCAAGATGCATTAAATTAAATACAGTAAAAGTATGCATATCAATATCAGTAGTCACCGTTCATTTATTGAATCAACCTGGGTCCCCACAGGAAAAAAAAATGGCACACTGAAGGTGAGTAATTTTTAAATGTTCAATAAAGGGCTGTTTGCAAAAACTGGATATGGTTTAGGGAAACCAAAGGTTATGGAGCAGTACCCTGAAGGTAGTAATACCTACTGTGGAAAACTTCACCACCCCTTGGGCAAAAGTGGTGAGAGGCTAGAGCCCTTACCAGAACCTGGAGAAAGAGGACTCTGAGAGAAGGCAGACTTATAGGAGCTGTGACCCTTGATAGGCAGGAGGCAGCTAAACTGTAGCAACCCCATACCCAACTATACTTTCTGCTTCTGTCCTCTTGCTAGTATTTCCATGGCCAAATCCAGCCAGAAACCAATCTTGCCCTGAAACCCAAAGACCAAGGGAGGCCAGCAATGTGGTAAAAGAGAGAGTAAGGTAGAGAAGAATAGAGTGGATCTGGAAGGCAAATGTTTGATATCTGGGAGTTGTTTTTGGACATTTTGTTTTTATTTTATGCTGCTGGATCTTTCTTGGCATCAGAAGAATAATTTATGGAATTTATTACATCATGAAATATATTGCTTAATAAAAACGTGTAAATTTCTTTTTGGCTAAAGGAAGTCTTCAGCTCCAATTATTTCACATTTTTGTTAAGAAACTCAACATCTGCATCAATAATATGGGGAAAAAAAACACTGCTGAAGAAGAGGATTCAGAAACCTTTTGATTATAGCTTTCTGTTTGAGTACATAATCAGCTTCACAGTCAGGTATTTTCAGGTCTTAGAATTATTAGTAGTGCTAATGTGCCTCAATAAAAGTGCTTTTATTCTTCTCAGAAAAGGTTGTGAAGCACACACATTCATTAATATAACTTTTGGGATTTGTAGGTTAATTCGGTAGCCTCCTTATACTTGATAGATACACACCTGCCCCGATTTCTTGCTTGAAATGTATAAAATGCCAAGCAAAAAGATACGCACTGAAAAATTCTGATGAATTAATCCTAAACCTTAAAAAGTAGTTGTGAAGATAAAAAAAATGTCAAAAATCTAAAATAATTTTAATAGCTAATTCTTTTTGTCCCAAAAGCCAAGGAACATGAAAAATTATCTTTCAAAAACAGTAATTTTCTTACTTTGGTAGTATTGTATTTTAAAGCATAAAATATAAGTTTAGTTATAATATCTAATTTAAGTCTCATAACAAACCTAGCTATGATGCATATCTGGATACATTCTACTACTCAATTTTCCTATTTAAGAAAAATTCCATGTTAAAAAGATTAAGTAATATTCTTGAGGTCCAAAACTAATAAATGACAAACTCTGCAAATGAGCTTTGGACTCCCAGTGTAGTATTCTTTAGACTCTATCAGGATCTATAAATATTTTTGGGCACATAATAAAATGTGTACATCATTTACTATACTAAGAACACTCTAGAACACACACAGAAAGAATAAATTTTAAAAGCATGAGGTAAAAATAAATGTAAATAGAAGACCTGAGATTTTTAACCTGCTCTCAGCAAACTTTCATACCCTACTTTGAAAATTATTGGTCAATAGTACATACACCAATTTATCCTCTGAATTAAAATAAATTTGCATTCCTTAGTGTTTACCTCATGCAAAATGAAACAAAGGTCCTTAGATAACCTATTCCCAAAATTATGAATGAAGAAAAAGGAAAAATTGTGAAAGGCATTTTTGAGGCAAAAAATTTTAAGATTTGATAAGCATTTGGATATAAGCGGCATTGGAAAAGATATTCAGAATGATTTATAATTTTTTTCCTATAGCCATTAGGCAAATGCTGATTATTTGAGTTATGGAATATAAGAGATAGAACAGCTAAGTTTACTTTTATATTACTATTCATTTGAAAATCTTTCCATAGTTTATTGGCTATCCAGTTTTTCTCTAATATAAAGGATCTGTAAGTTCTTTTGCTTTTTTTGGCATTGGGATGATTGCCCTTTTCTTGTTTGATTTATAAGAGTTCTCAATAGTTATAGATATTAACGTTTTGTCCATTTTATGTTCTTTGTGTCTGGCCTCTTTTCCTCAACATTTTGTTTGGGAGACACCCATATTTTCGTGTGTCATCATAGCATTCATTCTTACTGCTGTATAGTATTCCATTTTTACTCCTACTAAGAGAATTTCCTAACTCAAACTGGGTTAAACAATAAGGAAATGTATTTTCTCAGATAAGTGGAAGTCCAGATGTAGGACAGACTCTGGGTGTGATAACCAGAGCTGCAATGATTTTATTAAGATATACGTTTTCTTTCATCTCTCTGAACTGCTATTCTTATGATCACAGGATAGCTGCCAGGGTCAATGGGTCGTGTGATAAGGTTTTACCAGCAGAATGTGACCAGGGGAATTTATATCACTTTCACACTTGGCCAAGTCTTTCTTTTTCTTTCCCATATGCTGAAATCTGGACCTGAAAGTAACCTATTTCTACCACACAGATGAAACAATGACCTTGGGCAAGGTAGAGAAACATGATAAAAAGAATCTGAGACCCTGAATGACCATGTGGAGCATAGCTTCCCGACATCGTGAAGCACCTGAATCAGGAAGTTTACGTACCAGATTTTAAAATCTTGTTTTTAATAGTCACTGAATTGTTGGGGTTCTTGGTTATTAGCAACAGAGTCTTCACCACAACTTAAGTCAGACCCATTAAGTTTAAAATACAATGGAGGTTTTAAGTTTAAAATGACAGAATCAAAAATAAAGTGAGGATACCTGGAAAAATGAAACACCATGGAAAATTTTTATCATTCTCAGGTATGAGGTCTGTAGTAGACTGTTGTTCAAGTTCCTCTCTCTAAGAACACAGTTTTTAGAGTAGAATGCCTATCACTCGGACAAGAATTAAGCGCCAACAAACTCACTGCTGTCCTTTCTCAAATTTTCTCTAAAGTCTTTCTCAAATTTTCTCTAAAGTCTAATAAATTAACATGAATAATGCAAAGACTATACTGACAAGTCGATTCTGAATATGAATTTTTTAATAAGCAAAATCCCCTATGGATTAAACACAACATAGTTTAAGTCAAATCATTAAGAGATGCTAATCTTAGTTTAAGCTTTCAAATCTGAAATTTGAGCACGATAACCTCATAAAGTCAGATGTGGGTATTATCGGTTTTCCTTGGTTCATATTTCCATTGCACAAATATTTATATAGTGTCTGTATCAGATAGGTAAAATATATATCAGGAAAGCAAGTTTAGAGTAGAAAAATTAGAACTTATAATTGATCAATTAATCACTGAAGAGAAATATTAATAAGTGTTTTCATTCACTCATGAAGATTTTATGACAAATTCTCAGTGAAAATCTGTTCCTTTAATCAAAATAGAAAATGGTATTTTGGCACTGGGATCAAAATCATGTTGCTAACAATTATTTAGTATATACTGATGATTTAATTTATTGAATAATTTGGTATTAGTTTCATCATGGCCATACTCATAAATTGGCAAACCTATGTCTAAGACTAAACAATATGAAGAATATTTTCAAGTATTCTTCAAATATTCATTATGTTCGAGAAATATAGCAAGGACAGCTTGTTCTGTGATCTACAAAAGACCCCATTTTATACTGCTTTGATTTACATCCTAATTTTTACAGATAAAAACATAAAGATGGTATACGTTTGTGAGTAGCAGCAATAAAAATTGCTGATTAAAAAAATGCCAACCCTCCTCACTGAATTTGCTTGCTAATATGACACACATTTTTGTTGCTCATTTCTATTATAAGCCCTCTTTTCATTGCACAACAAATCTGAAGTTATGAAAATGTCATTGTAACAAAGTATGATAATCTGCAGTTTTAGGCTATTTTAGATCAAACTAGAGCTTAGACAAAACTTTTCTAAAATCAACTTTACCCATTTCTTAAACAGGTACATATTTTGATATAAAAAAAATCTTTTATATTACTACATGATACTTCTCATCAGGTATCATTGGGGAAATTCAACAAAGTTGAGCCTTAACCCATTTATAGGGGCATTTGGGTTTCAGAATTTTTAAGACTTTTCAGGAATTATGCTCATAAAAATTCCTCATTTGTGTGTGTGCCTTATTACAAAAGTTTTTTCACCATACTTATTATACATGATTTTAAAACAAAGGGTGTTTAAAACTAGTTAAACTAAATATTTTGCTTAGTTCTTGAGTTGCCAGTTGCCACAATCAGGAAATATTTTAACCTTTTTGTATTATTCCCTTATTATAAAGGCTTTATCTCCCCTGTTTGTTTAAAAGGAGAGAAAAATGTCAACACATTCGAAATATACATATCTGCTAATACCCATAAAGTCATAGAGGAACAAAATACAGAAGGAAAGTAAAGTGACAGTAAAATATGCACTTGAAATTTCACAATTTGGATTATAATTCTTACTGATAGATCTCTTATTTTGAAGCAGGTATTCTGCAGATAGCATTTCAATAAAATTTTTGTAACATTTTAAGGTAGATGGTATGTTCATTTTAATGGTGAGAAAACTAAGGCGTAGGGAGATTAACTAATTTACACCCAAAGTAGAAGTAAAGCCAATATGCTTTTTTCCATTCTTCAATTCCTACTGCCTCCTAAAAATGTTTTAATTATTTTGCTATTAGAAAATGACGTAAAGGGGATAGAAATACTTTTCATATACCTACTTATTCTCACCAAGTTTCTTCTCATATTTCTTGGTCATAGGGGAAGATTTTAATGTTCAAAACTATCAAGTACTTTTAAGCAAAATGTACAAAGTGTCTTCAATACCCAGGATTAGAAAAAATCTCAAAACTATTTTCTTTGGCAACTTGTTTTATAATATATGCTATGAAACTTCTGGAATATTCCACAAACAAAGCAAACATTCTAACTCATGATTTTTTTCTAGCTGTAACAAACTCTTCTCATTGTTTTCTGCCTTCTTAAACTGAAGTGTTCTCCACCACTTAAACACCGTTTTACACCTATGATTTTTACCAGGTACAATGGTATCCTCTTCATTACTAGGCAAAGGTATTATTCATTAACAAAGTACAATCAACTGATTTTAGAATATATGTTAAGATAATCACATATTTTTTCCTGCATTCAAATTACAACTGAGACTTAAATCACTTTGTTTTGGGACTTCTGATATACATATAATTCATCATTTCTTAAAAATTCTTAAACATTAGCAATATTAGGCAAAGTAGCTGTGTGCTATGCTGTCAAGTCTAAAATGTATAAAAATTATGAAATGTTTAGACTGTCTAATCTTTAGATTATTTTAAAAGATCACTGTTTCATAAAGTGAAAAGAAAATGTTTACAAAGGCTAATCAAGTTCAGATATTAAAAATAGGTATAATATATACATACATGTATATTTCTTAAAGACGTGTAAACATTTCACACACTTTAAATAATAGTCGTGGGAGAGTTTTAGGTTATTTTTAGTGCACCAAATTTATTTTCTAATCAAAGAATTACTATAGGCAGATAGTTTAAAAATTCCCAGGGCTGGGGGAGGCGGGCAGAGTGGGGTAAACAAATCAGTATATATTAGATGTATAAGAACTAGAGCCAGGGCAGACATGAGTTTCTAAATTATATATATCACCTTTTTCATAAAAGGGTGGTGCTTCATAGGCTATCCAAGTAACACCAACTTAACAAACCAAATACTTAGAATGTTGGCCACATAAGAGAGCGGCTGGAGGTTTTGGGAGACTGAAGAATGAACAAACTCAACCGATTCAAAATGTATTATTCGTCCCTCAAAGAACCAAAACAGAGGGAAAAAATACCACAGATCCTCACAACACTCAGAAAAGTTCAGGCATTAGGACGTGTTGACTGGCACCCATTTCTTGCTGTTTTAAAACCCGCCCCTCCGCTGCCTAGCCTCTCTCCACGGAAACGAGCAAGGGCCAGAAAAGATTGATCTGTACACGTGGGGAGTCAGACGGCCCCACGCCCTTCTCAGCCTCTGCCTGCCGAACGCGACGCGCCCCCGGAAGTAGCCGAACCAGGCAGGAGGCAGGAGCGCGCGGCTGAGGCGCGCGCTAGCTGAGGGCAACCATGAACGGAGGAGGAGGGGCCCGCGCGAAGCCCCGCCTTCCCCAGGCTGCGGCCTCTGGCTACAGCCAGGGTTCCGAGGGCTCGGGCTCGGGCTCCGGGGTTCGCTGGCCTGAGTCGGGTCTGCGTGGACAGGGCTCCTCCTTGTCCCCACGCGGGCGCGGCCCCCGCTGTTCGACGTGCAACTGCAGCAGGGCCCGGCGGTACATGGCCTCCAGCTTCTCAAGCCGGGCTCTCAGGGCCCTAGGGCTGCCCTGCTCGTCCTCGGGGCCGCCGCCCCTAGCCCTCCTGTTCGTGCTGGCGTCCTCGGGGCCCGGGGTCGCCCTCGCCGCCTCCGCGTACGCCCCGTCACCACCCTCACCGGGGAGCCGCAAGGCCTGACGGAAGAGGCTGCGGTTCTCGCGCTTCAGCCGCCGGTTCTCGAGCCGCAGTCGGGCGTTCTCCTCACGCAGCCGCGCGTTCTGTCGGTCCCGCTCGTCCCGCATGCGGATGGCCTCTAGGTGGTTCGCCGCCAAGTCGGCGAACCGCTCCTCCAGCTGCTGTCGGGCGCCGCCCGCGCGGCCTCGCCAGCCCGCGCTGCCGCCACCCCCACGAACGCGGCCCAGGCAGCCCTGCCCGCGGCTGTCCTCTCCGCCGCAGCTCCCGCGCCTTGTGGCGCCACCACGCATGCGCCACATCGTCCCAACCGCGCCGCCAGCCCCTTGGGCCGAGGGGCCGCGCGCCCAGGCGCCAGCGAGTTCGGGGCCCGGCAGGGCAGTCGGGGCAACAGCGCAGGAGGAGAGGAGGTGGCGGGCGGCGGCTGCTGGCTTGGGGCCAGAGGAGGCCGGGAGTTTGCCCGGTTTGAGGCGTGTCTTGTCTCCTCGGGTGGAGCTGCCCCCCTGGGCCTGCGATCTCCAGGCCGGCTCACACACAATGCCCCTGGGGAACGCCCTGCGGCTCAGCCCTTCGGCAACGCTGGGGGAAAAGCGTGTATCCTCGGCCGGGCTCTGCCAGGGCTCTTCGGCGCGGGCCAGGGCACTGCAGGACCCAGCCGGCCTCGCCCTGTCTCCAGCACAACCACCAGTTACCTTGCCTTTTACAGGGCAATCTCAAAGCAGATAATAATACAATGAGAAGTTCTGGGACAGCTTTATGGGGCACGTTGAAAAGCTATAACGGGTTTATTTAGAAACCAGCGGTTTAACCCACCTCTAAGCTTAAGGAAACATTCAACAGAGTGGAGCTGAGCACCTGTCATGAGGCCCTCAAATGGGAACGGGCAGCTCTCAAAAGAATATAGGCAATTCCCAGTTGTGGACAGCCAGGGTTCCACTTGGCAAATTGTTTGCAAGTGTATAGAAACAAGGTTATATATACTTGATGTGCTCAGGTCTGTTAACAAAACCTATGAAACTCAAAATGTGTCTCAGACGTTCAAGAAACTTTATCCAAAATTTCTGGGTGGATACAGCTCATTGAATGAATCACACTCTTTGTTTCTAAGGGACTCAACTTACACAATAATTGGATAATTGCAAAGTAAATTAAGGATAAGACACTGATGCCAGAATCTCATGGGAGAGAGAGGTGTTAGCCAGAATCTATATTTTCAACAAGGTCCCAGGTAATTCTTAGGTTAACTGAAGTCTTCAAACCACCGGAACAAGTAGAGGAACTAGAAAAGCATTTGAGAAACCCTGGTTCACAGTTGGGGTTTTCCTTGAACAGTACAAATAAAGTTAAGTAACTAGGGGAAAAGA
This sequence comes from Kogia breviceps, assembly GCF_026419965.1. Classification (NCBI taxonomy): domain Eukaryota; kingdom Metazoa; phylum Chordata; class Mammalia; order Artiodactyla; family Physeteridae; genus Kogia; species Kogia breviceps. The sequence goes on along the minus strand of NC_081317.1, from coordinate 49,021,494 downwards.
CAGAATTATTAAACTTTTATCCTAAAACACCACAAACACAAACACAATCTCTCAATTGTCATTATAATTTCATGAAATCAGAAAGGATATATAACTTCAGAATTTCAAGAAATATAAATTTAGTTTTATGAAAGAAAAGACCATATCATTCTTAATTTCCAATAAAACCAGATGGTGATAACTTCGTCGCAGACATACACCAACTCTTCTATGTATTATTGAACAAAAAATAAGTTTTTTCCCATAGTGTGTATAGAGACTGCAAGAAAAAATGCTGGTATGTAAGGAAAGGTGATTAGTTCCAGATTTTAGACAAGAGCTTTAGGGAGCCCTGAGATAAGAAGATAGATATGCCACACAAGTTAGAGAAACTCTGCATAAGAAAGATTCAGTCACCCCGTGGGTGTTATGAATTGAGTACTAGTGTCTTTTATTTTTTGCTGGCTTCACTCTTCTTACCCTTACATTAGTAAATCTACTAGTATTCTCTTTTTACAATTTATCAGATTAAAGCTGCTTTGTTTCCTTTGTAGAATATCTCATAAATTTTTGTACCTAACCACTGTAATGAACTCTACTGAGTTTCCTAAAGAACACTGACACTGGTTATATGAGAAGGCTTCCATGTCCTACTCTCTATCCCTGATCCAACCCCAAAGTGCTCTCTTTTGCCTTGATAAATTAATGAAGTAATATAAAATATGAAAAGCAGGTAAAATTCATTAAGCAGAAGATCCAGTAAAATTGTCAGTTTGTTTTATGTATTTTACAGTAACTAATCTGATTATATGTATATACTCCCAAAAGACAGAACCCATTAATTCTGCCACTCTGCAGGCACGTGGCATATATAACTATTTTTATTTTACTGAAAGAAAGGAAGGAGGGGAAGAAAGAAAAGGGCAAAAAGAAAAAAAAAAAGAAAAAAACAGGGTGGGGAGAGAAAATTGATCCAGCAAAACTTATCAGTCACAATCATGAAGGTTATCTGTGCAAAGCAATGAACATTCACCTTAGGGTTAATGGAGATTCCACCCATCTTCCCAAATAGGAGGTAGAGACAATGGATGTAATCTCTAAGTTGAAAGATGAGTTGGAATAGAGTTACTAAAATGATCACTGCCCAAATTATCCCTTGTATTTAAATATATTTAAATTCACTTAGAATATTGTCAAGAATTGTATACCTGAAGATGAACATTACAGCATTTCTAAATACTGTAGGACAAAAGTTAGTAAAAATGGTTCTACCGACTATTATTTGTTAGTAGGCTACATATGAAAATATTATTGCACAAATAATATATATGAAAGTAAAATGAAGAAATCTTAGAGAAAAAAATTATGGAAATGATAAAATTTAAAAGCAATTATCCTTCAAAGAAGAGAATATAGAAAAACATAAGCTCTTAATTAGAAAATATACATAAAATAAACACTTGTGCTTTCTTTGAAAAATGGGAGCTTGCAAGCAGTAAAATTACTTGCTTACTAAAGAGAAAAAAGGCTCACAGGACACAGATTGCTTTTTCTGACACTGTAATTATTGTTCTTTAAGCTACCCCTACTCAAGAAAAAGAGATAAGAATTCTCCTATAATAAATGTGACAGTTTTTTTGTTGTTGTTGTTTTGGGTTTTTTTTGCGGTACGCGGGCCTCTCACTGCTGTGGCCTCTCCCGTTGCGGAACACAGGCTCCGGATGCGCAGGCTCAGCGGCCATGGCTCACGGACCCAGCCGCCCCGCGACATGTGGGATCTTCCCGGACCGGGGCACGAACCCGCGTCCCCTGCATCGGCAGGCGGACTCGCAACCAGTGCGCCACCAGGGAAGACCATGTGACAGTTTTATAAATAAAAATAAAAACTCCAATGGACTATGTGCACTTTGTGTTTAGAAAACTCTAATGCCAAAAATTATTCCTTGACTAAGGTTATAAAATTTGTAGTAAAAGGGCAGAAAAAGTGGAAGTAAGTAATTTAGAATACTTGATTTTGCTATTTCCCTGAAACAGCAACCTTTTAGTGTTTGGGGGACTAAAAAGGGGACTTTTTGTAAGTATTATCAATTATTTTCTCTCTCCACACCCTCACTGCCCATTCTCTAACTGTTCAACATTTGTATTCCATTTTACGTAAGAGAAAAAAGATGAATAGATGAGGTGACAGTCATTGTGCTTCTTAATATAATGCCTTACACCAACATTTTTGTAAATACTGGAGTTAAGAAAGGCTGTGTCAGCAAACTGGAGTAGCACTGTTTTTTTCACCTTACACTTCCACTTTAGTACTTCTCAAAACCAACTTTGAATGACAGCTGAGTTCATTGCCCCCTTTCTCCCATCCTCCAAACAAGTTTTCCTTCTTCTTATTTTTTTCCCCATATACACTCTCTGGTATATATTTCTAAGTGCTGACTTGAGAAAGAGGCCCTATTACGTACATAGTTTCCTGTATCCCCAGTTGATTTCTAAGATTCTTTTATTGTCATACTTATTTGACTCTCATTTCTCCATTTTGAACCACATTTCTTACCAAATGAATCATATGTTAAGGTAATTTATGGCACACTCACATTGGGACAAGTCATCCTATATCAAATGCCTCTCTGTGGCCTCTCTCCTTAAAACATCCTATAATATATCATCAAATGAACTTGGTTAACAACTTTGACTAAGGTTGGTTGTATAATTATGTTGAACTCTTTAGTCTGGCAGGATGCCCTGGGTGTTTCTGTGCTTACCTTCCATTATTCCTCTGCTGCTGTATTCATGCTTCTACCGAGAGTGTTTTGTCCTGGAGTTTGGGTGTAATGCATGGTTTGTGGACTGAACTGTACTCCTCCAAAATTCATATGTCAAAGCCTTAATTGCTAATGTGATGGTATTTGGAGATGGGGCTTTTGGGAAGTAATTAGGTTTAGAGGAGGTCATGAGGGTGAGACTCTCTTCTGATGGAATTAGTGCCCATAAAAGACAGGACATCAGAAAGCTTCCTTCCCGTCTCTCTTTCCACCTTGTGAGTACACAGCCGAAAGATGGCCATCTGCAAGCCAGGAAGAGAGCTCTCACTGGGGAGCTGAGTCAACTGGCACCTTGTTCTTGGACTTTCCAGCCTCTGAACTATGGAACTATGAAAAAATAAAGCCTTGTTGTTCATACAGTACGTTTCATTTTTTTGTCTCACTTATCTGGATTGTAAAGAATCCATCCAGGGAAAGTTTACACCGTACCATTTCATACATTTGTCTTAGATCCCCTGAACTCAAGGTGTTTTTCCCTCTTTTAGACATTGATAACGTACTGCAATACCTGTTCCAGTAAATTGATGCTGAGGTCTTTCTTGTACAAGTAGATCTGTACAAGATATGAGTTCCTGGAGCAGCTTATATTGTGTGTGTGTGAGAGAGTGTGATTCAAATATTTCTTGAATGACTAGGATATTGAAAGCATTAATTCCTCATTCTCTTATATAATCTTAAAGGATGATTTTACCAAGTAAAACTTTAACCATTTAATAGTCAATAAAGTTAACCTATATATCCAAGAGCTGAGCTAATTGAAACTCACCAAAAAAGGTTTTTAGAATGCTGACAATTTTCAGACTGAACTAGGAAGGAGGTTGGCACTGCCTTGTTAATGACAAGCCTTGTTAAAGCCTTAATATATAGTGGGTCTTTATATGTAGATTTTTGAATATGTAATAAATAAGAGGTACAGGTTTTGGAGTAAGACATACATACCTAGATTTCATAAACACCACAACCCTCCCACACTCCAGATGTATGACCTTGGGCAGCCTTCTGAAGCCACAGTTCCCTCATTTGTACAATGGAATAAAGTAGTATCTATCTCATGGGGTTCTTGGGAAGAGCTCTTAAAAATCTTAAAATAGAATCAGCCAGCAAGGATTACACATTAATTCTTATACTATTATTATTTGTTGTTTTTATTTTATAAGACATTTATAGAATGAGTTCTTGTGAAGAACCAGTGGTATTTAAACTCCCCATATGAGTTATTTGCTTAAGGTGCTGCCCCAAATATAATATGCAGCCCCTTTGCAGATATGATTTTTATTTTTTGATAGTTCTCATTGAATGTTTGGGTTTTAAAAATCCATATTTTGTAAGCTCCATGTGCTGAAAAACTTAGTTAATCACATTCTGAGCTTGGGGTTTGCTAACATTCTCTCTAAAGCCCTAGCTGAACACGGTTTTATTTTCTGGAAGCAGATTTATTAGGGCTATGAAGAGCATGTATTGATGCTTGGTAGCATGAATATCTCTTTATTGGAATAATTACTAGAGGGTTAGGAATTGAGAATATTGATTGCATTCATTTAATCTTGTGATATGGACAAAAATATTAAAAGCCATCAAACACTAGCATTGTCCTTTGACAACATCATTTAATTCTAGCTACAGGGAAAATTGTGACATAAACAAAAGCAGCACGACTTATCTGTCTTAATTAGGATACTTTCTACAGTGGGGGAAAGACCCTCTTTCCATTAAATATAAAAGCACTAGCCAGACTAATAAAAGAGGGCAAGAGCACTATAGGTTAAGCAGAAAGTAATGAGGCTAAGAGCAAAAGGTATCCACACAGAACACTTGGCCAAAACAAGTCCAAAATGGACACTTTTTAACGTGGGAAATGTCTTTGTTAGTTCTAAAGTAGTGTCTCCATGCTACATGTTTGTAGATTAGCATTATTCCTTAAAGGGTCTGGACCTGTGCTGTACACTAGCCACAGGTGGCTATTTAAATTTCAGTTTAAATGAATTAAAATTAAATAAAATTTAAAAATTAGTTCTTACATTACGCTAGCTACATTTCAGGTTCTCAGTAGTCACGTGTGGCTTAGTGTCCATCATAATGGATTGAACAGATATAGAGCATTTCTGTTATCACAGAAAGGTCTATTGGACAGCACTGGGACAATCAGTATACCCCACTTCTTACTCTAATTATTGGTCTCAATCTTCAGAAAGCCATGGTGAAATTGATATTGGAAAAGAAAATGCAAGAGATCACTCTGCATATTTCCAGCATTTTCTCTATGTTTGATTTCATGCCAATGAAACAGTTTTTTGTTTGTTTGTTTTGTTTATTTTATTTTAAGAAAAAAGGCCATATATTTTAGGGTAAGGATGAAAATATAAGCGTTACTTAAGCAGACACCTTTGTATTACGAATTAGTCCAGTTTCTTACACCATAATAATTAGCAACCAATAAAGCAATTTAAAAATAAAGCAATTTAACTCGATTTCCACAGAAATTATTAAATTCCAAAGTTACAGTTTACCTAGAAGCAGAAGAGCAGTAAGAACGTTCATATCTTA